>NW_010101247.1:0-205 GCF_000699245.1 Pterocles gutturalis
TTGTTTCGTTTCCTCGATTGATTGTTTAGTTAGAGATTTTGCCAACTTCCTGATGGTTCATTTTCTGATGCTTCTAAAAAAAAAAAAAAAAAAAAAAAACAACCTCAATTTCTTTTTGAGGAGGGAGAGAGAGAGAGCAGCGGAGGCTGGGGGCTGGTGGACTCATCGAGCTGTATGTACTGGACTTTTTTTCTTTCCTCTCCCC
>NW_010101247.1:292-33351 GCF_000699245.1 Pterocles gutturalis
AAAAATCCGCCGGGCTCCTGGGACAGAGCCTGGGCAGAGGGGGAGCAGCTCCGCCAACTCCACTGGCCCAGGCTGGAGGCTCTGGATTTGTTTCCTTTGCCTTAAATTGCTTTCAATTTTTTTTTCTTTTTCCTGCCTTTTATTTCCCATTTCGAGTCCTATCCTTGCAGTTCTTGTGGCTACAACAAGGGGTCCAACTGCAGGAAGAAAAGAAAACACGGAAATCTGTTCCACTCACTTTTATTTGCTTCGGGGTTTCTGTTGTTGGGCTTGTCTGAGTTTATTTGACTATTATTTAGAATTTTTCCTTTTTTTTTCTTTGTGAGTAGCAAAGCTACTCTTCCCAGCGTTTTTTTTTTTTTCCCCCCACTGTCTTTTACTGCTGCCTTTAATCCTGCTGCTTTTGAAACGTTATCTTTCTTATAGTTGATTTTTATCTCTAACCTTACCATACTGGAAAATGCTTGAAATAGATGGTTTGGGGGGGTGCAAACCTTGGTATAAGCATAGTACACTTTACAGAAAATTACTGTCTTTGCCGCCCAGCCCCTCTTCTAAACAATTTTTCTGTGGCCTGGTGTTTCTCATTCAAATCAGCGCTGACTTGAGATGTGTCTGCAGCAGGTCAGGAGCTGAAGAAGGGCAGGGCCCTATCCCAAACCTCCTGAAACCAGCGGGAGCTTTGGATCAGGCCGTACAGAAGGAAATTAAAGGAAAATCCCGGGTATGGTGTAAAGGAAAACATCTATAAGTCTGAGAGAATGGTGCTTTGTTCAGCTGCAATGCGGAAAGGGGAAAGAAAAACCCAAACCGCTTTCTGATAGCCTTACATCCAATGGTATTTCACTGGAATGGAAATCCTAAATCATCTTCAAATTAGGGCCTGGTTTGGGAGTCAGTCCTAAAAGTTGGTCAAACTTTATTTGCTGCACCAGTGAAAATGCAGCGTAATTTGCCCCTGTGTTTCTATATGTGCGAATAGATAACCATGTATGTGTTTGTCAGCACTGGTGCATGCCTGCCTATGAATACATACGTAAAAACATTCCTGGGAAGGCGCATGTAGATGTTTGTAATGCTGCAGAAACCAAATAGAACCTGCAAAAAGAGGTTGAAGGCAAAGGCACATTTATTCCCTGTCTCTGAGCCATGGCCTCGGTTCCTCCATGTGCATCTCTGTGCAAACGGCCACGTGCGAGCAGCCGTGTGCGGGTGTGCCTGTGCACATCTGGGTGTGTGAGCCGGAGCGGGGGGTGTGAGCGATGGGGAAGATGAAAGCATGTCACAACCACGCGTCAGAGAGCAGGGATTAGTGCATCCGAGCGTACTTTCACATCGCTTTGCAAGCAGGTCATGTCTCCAAGTTTTCTGCCTAGCAGGAACAGGGGATTTCTATGAAGATAATAAATCTAAACCACTACATCAGCCATGCACCCCGTATAAAACCAAGACTCGTGCTTTAGGGGCCACGTGCATCAATCCGTGAGACAGGGATGAGTTGAGACAACGCTGCTCATTTCAAGCGTTGACATCTAGCAAGGCAATCCAAATATTTGTCCAGCCTTTGCTGCAGGATTTTGTTATTCTTCCACTGAAAGTATTGCTTTGTAATTTTTTTTTTTAATTTTTTTTTTTTTTTTTTAAAGCTGTTAAACCTAAGATTGCTATCGGGGGAAAAAAAGAAGTCTGCTGTGGTTGTGCGAGGTGCGGGCTCTCCATTAGGTGGCATTGCGACTTTGGCGGTGCAAGAGGCAGCCGGTGGCTTCGGGGACCGGGCAAGTTCTGCTGCCGGGGCACGGGTTTGCGCTGCAATTGGGAGTGGATTTGTCTTTTCAGCACTTGTTATACACTTCTAGCACAATTTGCTTCGTCAGCACACAGTTTAATAATTTTATCGGGTAGGTTTCTGTATCAAGAATGAAAATCCACGCTCTCTTGCCCTAAACGGTGCACATTATATCTATTTTTTGTGCAATTAGAGGTGTTATAAAAATAATTGGTTACTATATAAGACTTAAAAACCATAACAATCAAACATAACATATAACAGATTATACACAAGCCTTTCCTGGTTTCTAAAAGTTCAAACACCTGGTAATCCAGCCCTTACCGTGCGGGGTAGCTGCGTGCCTTGGCAAATGAATTTTACACACTGACAAATTGGGGGGATGTTGTGTGCTGCGCAAAGAGGTGAGGACAAGAAGGAAAAAATGTTTTTTGAAGGTATATAGCACAAATTGGTTTTGATCTGAGAGACTGTAGATGCAATTTGAAATAAGAAAAATTATTAAAATTCAAAAGAATAATTAAATATAAATCAATTAAGAAATTTTTTTTTTCTGCTCACAGTAACATTCCATCTATGGGATTTCTGCTTTTACATCTCATTCCAGTATTTTTTTAAAATTTGAAAAAAGTTCTTTAAATTTTTAAACAAATCTGTTCTGTTTGCAAAGACAGAGATCGTTTTAATAGTAAAATAATTAGCCTAATTCAATTTACACCGGTTAAATCTCATTAACTAAATTAAAGCCAGTCCCTTATTTACCATGAGGTTAGCGAGAGCAGAATCCATCTCAAACTGTTTGCTATTGTTTGTTTTGTTTTGTTTTATTCCCCTGACTTCTTGCTGTCATTTGATTTAAAGGGCAGACTTCACATTTATATTCACTTGGGAAAAACGTTCTAAAGAATTAAATCTGCATTTTCATCTCAAGCCACTGTGTTTAAAAGAGGAGTTTCCCTGAATGACTTTAAAACACCCTAATTCACAAAGACTGAACTGTATATTTTGTCAAAGTTATGACCGGTAAGCTGTATCCAAAATATTAGCTTGCTATAGGTATATATATGATGAAATACCTATGCATTCTAATGGCTAAATAGATATTTATTTTATCTAGAAAAAAAAATATTTTAGGCTGTAAAATTTTCTCATAGCACAAATAGCTTTCCACTTTTGTCTTCTTTATTATACCTTTCTCTCCCTGGATTAATTATCTGAGTAAATGTTAAAAGTCTGATCTTTTGGACTTCTTTTAATAACCCATGCTGCTTTCTGGTGCTTTCATGGGAGGGAATATTCTGGCTATTTTGACAACTGAAGTTTTCAAAAGATTTTTTTTTTTTTTTTAAGTAGTGAGCACGGAACAGCACTTCTCTTTGAATACGTGAGTCAGTGAAAATGAATAAAAAAATTCATTCTAATACACTAGTTTTCTAGCCTCCAGCAATAATACGTCAAGCCTTCATATCCCAGATTCATTTTAAGATATAAGTTTTAAATGCTTTCCCTGTAAACTTCTGCAAGAGCCCAAGAGAGTGAATTAATCCCAACATCTCCATCGATATATCTGAAGAAAAGTGGCTTTCACTCTCGGGAGCCCAATGGGAACATCCTAATCCAGTTCTGCACCAATTAAACATGCCGATGACCAGAATTTTGTTTATTTAAAGGTCATTTTTTGCCCCTTGCAGAGCCAAGGGGGACCATAAAGTTCCGTGGCTCATTCCATCAATTCACGTTCTGTTATCTAAAGCCGTGGAAATGCAAACTGTTTTTTTCCCCTTGTGCCTGTTTGCAGCTAAAAGCAGAAGGGCTGAAGCCAGGGAAGGGAGCGACAGGAGCTCAAACCAAACAAACACAGCCAGGGCGAAGCGTGATTTCCGAAAGCAGCGTTTAAAAGAGTAACAGGGGCTAATTCTGCACCGCCGAGCTTGTTAGCATCTTCCGCACAAAGGCACATTACATTCCAATTTCAAGCTTTGTGTAACTTTTTATTGCATTATTTTCCTTTTTTTAGGAAGGTGCATTTACCAGGGGTTTTTGTTTGATTTTTTTTTTTTTCTGAAGTAACCTCTGCCATTCAGCACCGATGTTGTAGCAAACTAGAAGTTTTGCCCCGTGCTCGGTGCAGTAATAATGATATCATCATCCTGAGCTGAAACAAAGCAGGGCTTCATCTGAGGGGCAGAGGGATATGATAATCAGGGAGAAATCAGAGACTAGATCTTAAACGAGGAGAAATTGGTGAATTTCCATGAAAAATCAATGAGGAGCTGAAGGGATTTTTTTTTTCTTTTTTTTTTTTCCCCCCCTGGGTGGAAGAAAACTGATATCAAAGTCAACAAGCTCAGAGCTTACCCTGCTCTGTGGAAATTTCAACATGCATTACCTGCTTTTGACCTTTAGCAGGGCAGCAGAACAAGCAGCGCACAAATGCTGGGGGAACGGCGCGGCACCCAAACCCAGTTTCTCTTTCACACAGGAAAAGCAGATAGAAGAAACCAAATTATATACTTTTTCTATAGCAGCTTGCAGCAAGAATCATCCCCTCTTAAAAAAAAGTATACACAAATGGTCAAGGTGGTGATAGCATTTGAAGCATTTTTGCAGCTTTTTCTAGCACGTTAAGGCCCCAGGTTTGACTGCGGCTGAAACTCCTGGAAAACATTTATTGAAAAACAAACAAACAAACAAAAAGGGGATGTGTAAGCTCTCAGGGGTCAGGTTACCCCACTGGCCTATTCATCAGCCAGCGCTGTCTCCTCTAGTAATTTTTAACTGCATTTTAAAGTACTTACATGCTGCAAATTGTTTGGTTAGAGTCCTTTTAATGAGAGAATCAAATACGAGCAGCGTTTAGGGGAGTAAAAGATCGTGGGATGAGGCTTGAGAGATTCCAGTTGTGGTCTTGGGCAATGATGCAAGGCTAAATAAATGCTGAAAAACTCCAGGAAAAGTTCTGCAGGGTCCTTCTGGTTAAAATAAAATAGTAATAGTAATAGTAATAGCAATAGCAATAATAATAATAATAATAATGTGGAAGGGCCAAACTCTGCTATACGGCACCCTAGTGAAAATTACATGGTAGTAATGACTATACAGGCCAGTTTTAATAACATGAAGATGGCTACTCTGTATTCTTGCTTTAAGAGGATGCCATTAGGAACAGATGCCCTCACACAATCCTATAGAGATACACGTGGCTCTGCCTTTATTTAGGCTGGTGGTGGATCAGGGCTTTAGGGTGGCTGCCTTTCCCATTGCTGTTGGCTCCTCTGGGGTATTTTCTTGCTTTATCCATGGTTTTGTTAAAAGAGACACAAACCACAGACTGGCCATGATGCTAACTTAGCATGCTCGCATCCGCCTTCCCACCAGCCTCGGGAGGTGTTTCAATCCCAATGCTTCCGAAGCAGAAATCCCGTCACAGGCAAATCTCCGGGCTCCCATGTGCAGCCGGCACGAACATGGGGTGAGGAGGGAAGTATTAGCTGATGAATGAAAGCAAGGAAAGTATTTTTGCCCATGATTAAAAAAATAAATTGGTTTTAAAAGAACGTATTATATTTATTCAGTTTTGAGTTTGGCTGAGGTTTGTTATAAAAATAGTGGCGTAATTTTTTAAGAAACATTTTCTGTTTGGATAGATTAACTGTACACGCAGGCACTTTAGCTTTTGATTCCTTTCAGTAATATAGTAATATTCATGGCTGGCATCAAAAGCTGCTCTTAATATAAACAGTTTGGGAAATCTTCCATGCCAGGAAGGTGAAATCTCTTTGAAATGTGGGGTGCTGATGAGGAACTGTCAGAGCACGCAATCCCCTCTCTGCCCTCACGTCCCGGACCCAAAGAGGCATTACCTGAAGTGCATCTTCTCCAGTGCTCCTCTACAAATTCCCAGCACAAAAAATACATTTGAGCATGAAATTATTACTGAGCCAGTTGATTGCAACAGCCAGTGTTGTGTGTGTACTGAACAAAACTAATACGGGTGACAGGGCGATGTGGGGTCCTCCCTCTCCCACTGGACGTTTTACGCCTGGGCCAGCACCCAGCAGGACCCCCAGCGCATCCCGTGCCTCCCCGGCTCCCCTCAAGCTCTCAGTGAATTTTTTTACTTCCCATGAATTGTGGGGAAAGCCCAACCCAAAGAGCGATGCTGGGGAGCCGGCAGAGGTACATTCTCCCTCTGCGCTTGCCTTCAAAACAGCTCCTTGCACCCTTTGCCTTTAATCTCTGCGCTCGCAGGTTATTTGCAGCTCGGCAATAATTCCTCTGGCAGCCTGGGAAGCTTATTTATAGCCAATAAAATAACCTGTCATTTTATGTGGGTTAAAGCAGGGTGAGATTCATCTGAGTCAAGTTTTTCATAGTTCACTGAAAATCCTCATTTACCCAAGCTGAGGCTGTGACCCCAAGCACCCGCGCTGCCGACAACCATCAGAGCAGAGGCAGCAGGAGCAAAAATTAAAAACGGAGGAAAAATAGCAAAATACGACAAGAAAGAAATATATCTCTCCGTTTTCTGTGTCCGTGGGTCGTTACGGAGGTGGCCACCCTGGGTTGGGTCCAACTGGCTTGTGCCACCCGCACGGATCCAGCCCGCGGAGCTTTTCCCAACCCCAGCACGCTTGAACGTACAGGACTGGTACTGGCTCAGCTTTTGCTCGGAATTGTTTCTGCCTTTCAATGCTCTTTTGTAAATCCTGCAGCATTGCTGAGCTGTTCGTTTCAATCCTTTGAAAAAGTTGTGTTCGGAGGGTTTTCCGTTTTTGCTGTGGTTTTACTTCAGCGCACACGGATGCGCTGCCAACACAACCGTGAATGCACCCCAAAACTGAAGGTTCAATTAAGCATCTCACTGCTCTTTTGACATTTTAATTTCATCTTCTCTCCTTTTTTTTTTTTTTTTTTTTTTTTTTTTCCAAGGGAATTAGCGGTAACTTTATCTCTCATCAAATTCCAGGATTTTCTGTAATTCAATTACACCTATCTAAGTTTTTTCTTCTCTCTTGGGCCTTTCTGAAGTGACAATAAGATTGTATTTCTGTTTCTGAGAAAATTCAAATCACCCTGGAACTATCTGCATTTTTATTTCTTGGTATATGGCCAATAATATCTCTTACAATTACTCAAAAGCAGAAAGTTCTGATTTGTTATTTGTTACGTATTATTATTAAACTATTTTAATGATGTTCTATCTTCAGAAACCAGCAATTCGCTGCAGCAGCAGTGGTGATGATAACAGAAAAAATATTAGGAAGCAGCACCTCTCGGCATTAGCCTTCCTTGCCACGCTCCCTGGCAGCTTGCATCCCCTTCTCCTCATCTGCGAGATAGAAATAACCTTGGGACCGGGAGAAATGTATGTTTCTCATAAGAACGTGGGACAGGAAAGCCTTTTCTTTAAATCGAAAGCAGTTGGCTTCTGCGAGAGTCTTGAGGCAGCAACTCGCTGCTGATGGTCTGTGTCAGCCCTACCACCTGCCCGCAGGCGTAATTCCCTGGGGTTAACGTCAAACCCAAAGTCTTTATATTTAATACTGCTCTAATCTGAGACGTGCTGCGAAGCTGTGTGCTTTCCTGCAGGGTCTGGCCAGTGCGAGACCAGGCTGGGCTTTACCGGCGGGTGGGAGAGCTGCCCCTGGCGATGGGATGGGTTAGGAGGATGTTCTACCCAGCGAGCACCCAACCTTGGGAGCTGGTCTCTGCTGGGAAATTCAACTAGGGTTTGCCCAGGGCGACCCTCCTTAGGCTTTTTTAGGTGATGTGTCCAGCCTGCTTCCTCCACCACCATCTCCATCATGCACACCACCAGGAGAGCTGCAATCTGCCATTCTTGTATTGCAGCTCTGCCTACGCATGAGTTGGCGATGCCTGGATGGACATACCATTTTGGCTACCATTGCAGCTCTGCCTACGCATGAGTTGACTATGCCTGGATGGACATACCATTTTGGCTACTCCCTCTTGGAAGGGAGTTGCACTGATTTTCCTTCTGAGACATATTTTGTCAGCCAGCTATTCAGCAGAGATTCTCTTGCCCTGCACAACTCTTTCTTTCCTAGGTAGATGGGAGGTCTGTATGTGCTCCAAGGGAATAACGGGGGGCATCACCCCTTCTTTGTACTCCAGTAACCCTCTGCATCCATGTGTGGTCAAGTAGACCGACATTGGTGGCTGCTGTCTTGGCATTTGAGAGTGATGCAACCTGTGAAAAGCAATGCTGTTGAGTTTACACAACCTTGCTTAAAAATCAGCAAAGCCAAGGATAGGCTTTGTCAGTGCACACAGCTGGGCGCGCCAGGAACGCGGGCTTTCGCAGACCTCATGCCCTGCGCAGGTGGATGGGTATGTGGAAAGGTCACACCTACCAAGTTCTTAGGGCTCTGGTGTGAAAGATAAAGCCATCTGGTCACCATTTGACAGCTTCGATTGTAATTACACCATTTGGCCTACGAATTGCTGGGAGCCACTCTTTGAAGCTGCCGTGATTCAGCTATCCCAGCCTCGAGATAGGGATCGAATTGCTCCCCAGAAGCTGAGTTACTGGAATTCATCTCACTTCATCTCCTTGGCCTGGTTTTTACCTTCCAAAATTTATCTCTGTGGATCCTTCGTTATGATTGTGAACTTGGCAGCGGTTGTTTAGCATAAATAATCCCAGTCACCGATAACCAGTAACACCTGCTGGCCCATTACCTGGAACGGGAGGAGAAGACGGGCATCTCCAGGAAAATTCCACCACGGCAATATGGAAATGTTTAAAGGAAGACCTGCACCTCTCAGGGTAGCAGGGATCTGAACCTTTAAATTACAGCCATTCCCAGCCTGACGATAAGT
Source organism: Pterocles gutturalis (assembly GCF_000699245.1). Taxonomy (NCBI): domain Eukaryota; kingdom Metazoa; phylum Chordata; class Aves; order Pterocliformes; family Pteroclidae; genus Pterocles; species Pterocles gutturalis. The sequence goes on from NW_010101247.1 coordinate 8,925, forward strand.
AAATAAACAATTCACAGCTGCATGGGCTAAACACAGAAACACATCTATCTCTTCCAGGCGTGATTGCTGAACAAGTAATTAAGTGCGAAATGTGAGCCCTCAATGTCAGTGTGAGATGACAAAGGTCTCCAGTTGTAAATTAACTGAACTCTGCTGAGCCCTCCTTATTAACCCTTCAGGAGCCCTTGGGTGGCAATGGGTGCGTTAGCATGACTCCGGTGCAATTTGCATGCAGTTGTTCATGACATTTGCCCCTGGGAATACGGAGCTGTTGTTTTAGCAAATTAAAAAAACAAGTGAGGGAGTTGCTTTCTCTCTTCTCTCTGAGCTAGCACAGGGCACCCTGTAAGATGGGAGATGTAGTGCCAGTTCATGGCTCTGCCACGCTCGTCCATCACGTTCCCCCTCTGCAGTCTTCCTCCTGGCCATAGCAGAGGTGTCACAAAACCCAAACACATTAAAGGCAGTGAGCTGCCCAAGCACTGAAATAAAGAGGACTGCTAACTCAGATGGGCAGATATCCACCAACGCCTTGAAATAGGTACACTGGGATCCACTTTGAGAGCAAGGTTCCAATGAATGACTGTAAACTGAATTATTATCACTCATTAAGTAATTCATTAAACAGATCTTGGGGTTTTTCTGCTTTGTTTTCTTTTATTTTATTTTCATGAACGAACTAGCTGAAAGGGAATTTACCAATGGTTTTACTTTGCATAGTATTTGATGATTTATCTTAAGGCTCAGCTCCTGCAAAATCGTATGACTGTACTCAGTGCTTATTTTCAGATGCACATCTCTGACTCTTTTAGCTTGTAGTGAAAACTTTGAAAATGTGCACCGAGTGTCCAATTTTTAACCCAATGGACTGGAAACTACAAGACAAATAAAATTAATTCAAAGTAGATTTTTTTTAAACTTATAATTTTTTAAGCCATAGAATATCTTTTAAGTCCTAAATACCAACTTTGAAACTTCCGGGGTTGGCTGTATTTAATGCAGTTTTGCAGTTTAGATGATTCATAAGCTTAGAGGACCTGTTTGGTGCAACCAGTTTGCACTGGAGATTAGTGGAACCTCATCCCTGCCTCTGACCTCAACACTTTTGGTTTGGGCCAGCTCAGTCCAGCCGCTCTGTAACACAGGAGAAGAGGGAGAGCAGAGGGAGATTTTTGGCCGTGTTTGGAGAGGTGAAGTTGAATTCCAGGCAAGATGTCTAGAAATAATATCTGAACTATGGCTCAACCCTGGGGCAAAGAGATGACTTCTGAGATGGAGCCAGCATTGCTCTTTCCTTTCACATCATAGCATCTGCAGAGGAGAAGGACAGGAGAGAGGAAGGAGGACATGGGCAGGAGAGATTTTGTAGTCCCACCTCAGCCTCCAAATGTGAACAAAGGAACTCAAAACCATGACTCCAGTTATGCTGTGGTCCATTTTGGGCTCCAGACAACTTAGGACCATGCTAATAAGTCAGCAAATGCAATGTAACGGAGCTAAATAGGCTGCATTCATACAAGAGATAATCTTTTATCTACTGGGCTTAGCACAGAAGTGACCCCACTGGCATTCGGCATGATGCATCCCAAGCTAAACAGATAAATCAAGAGGTTATGTTGTTGCACATATGAGCCTGTTATGAATATTTTAACTCTTGGACAAAGCTTGCTGACCTTGGCTTTGGTGCCACAAGTATTTAATCCTTTTATCTAAGACTCCCTCACGTCTCTATCATCTTTCCTAATGGTCTCCCCAGGTGGGTAGAAATCAGTAGAAGATGTTGAAATGAGGCTCTGGAGCAGCTGCAGTAAGACAGTGCAAATAATTGAGACATGTTTTAATAGGAGTTTAGTGAGTTTATGACGGGAATTATTTGACCGATTAGAAGGTCTCCTACATAGAAGGAGATATATCAAATTATTCCAGAGGTCCCTTCCAGTCCTGCATCCTGCTTTCCTCTGACCATGGAAGACAAAGAAATGAGCAGCTCACACGTGTCTTGCTGTTGGTCTTGGTACCCGGGGCACACACTGAGACCGTACCTGCACAGACAGGGAATCTTCCTAAAATCTTTCTCCTTAAATGGGTCTACTTTCTCTGTCTTAGCGTCACCAGCATACCACCCTTTCATTACTGCATCATGCCTGGGCATCGTTTTTCAGCCTCAGCCCAGGGATCACACACAGCCCACTCCGTAGTTAATTTTTATGGGGACCAAAGGTATTCTTGGGGAAGGGAGGAAAACGGGGAGTGGTTAACAGCAGGGAGATGGTACTTCAGCTTCTTTCTCACCGAAGCACATGGTTTGTCTGGGACTGGGCTCTTTACTATGTATTTCTTCAGATTTAACTGACGGGCTCTTTTTCTTTTCCTGCTCTGAAGCAAGCTGCTTATATTTCACAGCTTTATTTGAAGCCACAGCAAGAGCTGTGCTCAAAATGCTGCAGTGGGAGTCTGTATCACAGTTCAAGGAGATCAGACATGAAATCCCTGGTGTACCTCGGCAGCTGGGCACACTCCAGCCTGGCCAGGCTGTTGCCAGCAAAGCGGGGTGCTGCCGCCGAGCCAGCTCCTAGGAGGGAACACATCACTGGTGGTGCAAACGGCAGATGGGGACATCAGCTAACCAAACCAGGGACCTCCTGAGTAGCCAGGAGAGCCTTGTCTTTCCCCTGTCCCAAAGTTCCTGCATTAAAAATACTCCATTTGACAGAGCTGATTTTTTCAGAGCTGAAGCTGGATCATCCATTTTAGGTTCTCCCTCCAAGTGAGGGACCCTGGGAACTGGGCAGGGAGACAGCAAGCTTTCAAAAAGCGAGCTGTGAAGGAGAAAGAACACTCCTAAAATGTCCCTTCTAAAAGGGAGCCTCCCTTTTGGGTTGAAAATGCTATCTTTGTTACCACCCTCAGTAACCTCTCTAGCAAAGAGCTGAATGTTATTAGAAAAGAGCTGAGTATGGGTGGGAAGAGAAGAAAACAAAAGGAAATGGAAGTGCTGGAAATTGATTTTCCATTTGAACCTATTCTTTTTTTTCTTATTATTTTTTAATAAGACATTTTATGAAGTTTATTGCACTGCTTTCTATTTTCTTTTAGGGTGTGTTATCTTTTGTGATTTAGACTGAAATAAACCTCGGTTACTAATTAAGGATAGAAATGGAAATCCAAAGATTTGCTTCTCATCAATGCCAAGCGGTAAATCCTTTAATGCTCTGGGATTTTGCTCTATAGCTCTAAATTTCCCATTGGTATTTAGTAATCTGCTGATTACATTTACGTTAATTCTTTGGTCTTCAGAGTTTTCATGTTAAGGCACTCACTTACAGTAGCTCTGCATGTTAAGGGCAATGAGTTAAAAGCTATCAGTTTTTTTTATTAAATTCCAGCTTTGTTTTTTCTATCGAGTTCCCAACTACTGTGTTATATCATACTAATAAGAGCTGTACTCTGGCTGGACAAATGGCAATGGATTGCAGTGTCCTGTGGGAGCCATGACATCATTTTCAATTTGCTTATCTGAACTCCTTCGGAATAGAAGGGTGATTGGTGAGCAACTGAATTGCATTTTCACTCTAACCCACCTCTTCTTGGTATGATGTTATGGGAACTGTGTCACTGCGCAGCTTACACCCGCTGGCTGCTCCCTGGAGGTCTCAAATGTGCCTCTCTCCATCCCTTCTAAAGGGCATGTAGGTGTTGGGTGACCCAAAAGCCCTTCTTCCCATTCCCGAGGGCTAAGCAGTGGTAATTGTGAAGGAGAGGACACCGCTTCCTTTAGTGCATGTCCCTCAAGGTTTGCCTGTAGGCTTAGAGATGTCGAAGAAATCTTCCAGGCAGCTTTGTGATAGGATCTCGCAACCTGCTTGACACTGGGATCAACAAGAATAGAGATTGGTGAAACGATTTGGAGCAGCTTGGATACCTTTGGCCATGTTTGCACTGAATTAGCTCAAGAAAAATTTGATTTTTTCTTTTGCATTTTCTCATTCCAGCTGACTATGAAAAATATATGCTCTTTTCATGGGAGCTGAAGGAAGACCTCCTGGTCTGAACTTTGCTGTGGGTTCTTATTTGCTTGTGGAATTGGGACTGGAGGCAGGAATTCTAGAATTTGAGAGAGACTGTGACTTTTTCTATTTTGTTCATATCATTCTGAGTAAATAATTGACATACAAAGAATCTTGGATAAATAGTTACTAAACCATTAAGTGCTTTTCTACTTTAACCCAAAATTTAACATTTTCTGAAACCATGTCCATCTCTCCTCCAGAAAAGATAGTCTAGACATCAAGTCTAGACTTAGCCAACTGAAATATTTTATTTTCCATAGCTGAAGGTCTGGCCACTGCTGACCTTGGCTTTTGTGACACAAGTATTTAATCCTTTTATCTAAGAGTTCCTCATGTCTCTCATTTTGCAATGCGCATCTTTAAAGCAGGTGGGCAATGCCATTTTTTACTACGCCATTTTTTGCCATTTACCTACTTATTGCACGTACTTCAGAGAATCATTCATGCACTAAAACTTGTAGTTGCACTTTCTCACTTCTACCAAGAGCACACATTTAACTGACCCCTCCTCAGTCCAGCATCTCACTTAAGCATCTCCCCTCACCCCCCAGCTGGTGTTCTTTTAAGCTTTGGCTCTCAGAGTCTGGGTAGTTTAACTTTCTAGAAATTTTGTTAAACAAAGTTTGAAGAAGAGATCTAAAGCTGTATTTTCTGCTTGATTTGGGAGACCAAAATCACTTTGTCAGTCTAGGCAGCTTTCAGTAAAACCAGTGCCATAAGCTCCTGGGCACCTGGAACAGTCGACTTGAGAGTACCAGTGAGTGAGGACCAAAGGCTCCAGCTCCCTGCAGCGGGGATGACATAACTGCGTGAGAAAGACCTGTTTACATCACCAAGATAACCTGCTTCTTTAAAAATAGCAAGGTCAGGGAGGCAATAAAGCTGTCAGCATGGCAATCACAGCGGTGCTTGTGTTCCAGCAGCTGGAGGGCAGTGGGAACTCTCACCAGGCTGGGGACCAGGAGGGTGGGGAACTCACCATGAGAATGGATGGGTTTGGGTAAAAAAAACTTGTGGCAATATCAGAGCGCTATTGTCTGCTGAACAGCTCAATTTGTGCCAGTGATATTTCCAGGTTAGCTCCTCCTAGGCCCATAAAAATCTTCATTTTATTATTTTTGCTGGGTTTTTTTCTTTTTTTTTGTTTTTCTCAATCCAGTGATGGATGGAGTGCCATAACACTTCATGGCACCACATCCAAAATCCCCAAGCCCTGAGCCAGGTGTGGAGTGACTGGTCACCAAGCAGGCTTCCACCGCATCCTAGGTTTGGCTTGTGCGTGTCTGTTTTCTGCTCACTGGGCTGCTTCACTCTTTGCTGTGTAAATGAATATTTCACACTGTAGTCCAGGCCAAGAACGGAAAACCATCAAATCTATTCAGCTAAGCAGCCTTACGAGGTACTCACACAGTCCAGGTGGGATCACAGCCCAATATTTTTATGGTGTGAAGAGTATACGTTCTCAAAAAATGAAGATGTTGTGTAAAGTTCGCATCCTGTTGGTGCATCAGATACATTCCAACTATTGCTGTTTACCTTCAGACAGCATCTCCCTTGGCTGAATCTCCAGTTTAGTTGTCTTTGGGCAACAAGTCATTGTGATGCACCTGATTTGGGAGTGACTTTTGAACACAAGTGTTTTGGGTCAAACAGGGGTTGAGTTCAGAGGTGAGAAAGACCAAAAAGAGGAATTAGCCTCATGCAGATGAAATTCTGGTTGCAGTTAGTGCAACTGCCATTGCCTCGCACGGCTCTTCCCTTCCTTTGGTGATGGTTCAGTGTTGCATTCAGAATAGCTCAAGGCAGTTATAATCTAAAATTCCTGACAATTATACTCATCTTCTCCCATCCTGCCCAAAATCAAATGGACAAAAGAAATTTATTTGAAAATTAAGCTTCAAATCCAAATGTACATCACTGTTGGAAAGGGTTAGAAATGGGATGTGATTCTGAACAGAATTGTGTCTGACCAGAAAATTTTGTTGCAACTCAAACAAAACTTTTAAAGAGTTTTTTACATACTTTGTTACTTTGCATAGCATTTTTTGTGCCATCACATTTACTGATTTTGGTGGTGACCATAAACAGAAATGCTGTGAGACAAGGCTTTTTCCATGGACTATTTTTGTTCTGTCCTGGGGAAGGGGCAGGGGGACAGAAGAAAACCTGTTCTTGTAGAATTTCCAGCTCAAAAAGAAATCAGAAAAAACCCATTTGCGAGTGCTTTTCTAACTGGAATAGTTCATCTGAAACTTGCCTGTCACCGGGTCCTAATTACCTGTTCATGTTACAGCTAATTACATCAATTCTCCGTAGGTGAGGTGGACTTCTAAGGCAATGAAGGAATTTAAACAGAATGATTTTTCAGTTTTGGGTCTATTTACAGACTGTGGTATGTCGATTTGAAGAAAAGCCAGAATCTGAAACTGAAACGCCAGTGTTTTCTTCTTGCTATAATTGGAATATTTTAAGACAAGATTCCAATGTTTGAAGGTGTTCACTGCAAGGTTTTGGTCCTTTCCCATCAAGTTTTCAGTGCTGATGTATAAAGCATTAAATGTTGGCCGCCTTCTTCTTCCATTGAACTCAACAGGGATTTTATTCTTTGATTTCAGGCAGAACGCAATCAGGCCAACGCTGAACACTTTTGGCTGACCAAAAGACACCGTGGTCCAGACAACCTGCTCTGGATCTGCAGGCTATGCTTTGCAGGTATTACTGACTTTTCTTGAGTCATCAGTAAAGTGAAGTCTTGACTCACAAAAATAATTTCTCTCTTGGTTGAACAAGCTAGCAACGGCGACCTGAAACCCTACTGTTACTTGGTGCTTCTTGGGAGCAACCCTGTTTGGGAAGGAAGTTGAAAGCTGTTAGTTTTTGTCATGATTAAAAAAAAATATTTTAATGAAGGGACGGGTTTGACCTACAACTCCTTTGCCTCAGGGACGGAGTGTGAAGTGAAGCAGCTCATCATCCATGGGTTTGCCATGCTATCTGCAAGGGCGTGAGAAGGATTGTGTTTGTACATCTGCCAAACTGTTCCCTGCTGGTCTTCAAGAAACCAACTTGCAAAAAACTCTTTCCTGCAGAGTGTTGCAAGGACTGTCTTGAATTTGGCTTCAGAAAAAGGTTTAATTCATTTTCTTATCTGGGTTGCTTCACACTATTAAAAAAAAAAAAAGTAAAAGAATTATATGCCTGTATAGAATGGGGCAGAGGAGCTACATAACCTACCACGGTGGTGGTGGGGGTGGTAATTAATATGTGCTAGAGCAACAAGTCAGCACTATTTTAAATCCATTTTTTTTATCCAGTGCAACGGTAATACCTTCTGGACAACGGATTTTGGAAAAGTTGAAATGTTTGCTTTACAAAACAGACATAAAATTTCTCCTTCAAGGTGCTAAATTTGTGCTGAGCTGGTCCAAAACACGACTACATCTGGCTATGTCTTGTGTCTGCTACTAAAAAAATGTCCTAAATTCCAGACAACCTCTGGGGCTTTGAAATAAAACTCATTAATCCTGTATTTGAATTTAATATTTGAAATTTTATCCTAATCTTTTTTTCTTCCACATGAATTAACTTTAGAAAACTTGGAAAGGAACACAAGGGTGGTTTTTTTGGGGTGGGTTTTTTTTTTTAGAGAGAGAGAGAGAACATTCTTAACAAAGGGTATAAAATTAAACTAGATTTGACCTCTGCCTTTAGCAGATTTTCCACCTGGTCTGTGCAGGAAATCAACTTCTATATAGCAGCTCTTTCATAAGGAATAACATACATGAGTCTGTAAGTGACAGTTTTTCTTGGGTGGACAACAATGTTAGTTACTTTTTATGATTAATTGATAAATGTTTTGATATGGTGCCTGGGCTCTGAGTCAAAAATCACTCTAGTTAGATGATCCAACACTTGGGAAGCTGAGCCAATTACAGCTCAGGCACAGTGAAAACAATTCTAAAATATTTGAGCCTAAAAATGTGCATAGTTGTTAAGGAATCTTACACGTGGGTGTATGGTGGTATCCTGAATTACAACTACTTGGTGGGCCAATTTCTTGAGGAATGCAGGGATGTGCGGGGACTCGAGACCCTTGCATCTATATTTCAAAAGACTTGGGAAAACAGAAGAACCACATGGACTCTTGTGGCTGGGCACGTGCTGAGGAAAACCAGACTGTGGGCCAAAATGTACTTTTAGTCCCTTGGGTTACACAAATCCCTTTGTTTTCTTTTTTTTGGGGGGGGAAGTCTTTAGGTTTCAAGTCTCCTTCTTCTCTTGACTCTTAGCCTTCACCTCTGAGCTTGCTCTTTTCTTTTTCAGCCTCCAGGCCTCTTTCTACACCAGGATTCCTACCCAGTCCTAAGATTTACTCCTTGACTCTAAGCCTATTGTCTTTCTAAATGATCCAGGAGAAGCAGGACTTCATCCTGTCCATGGCTATGGATGGGGTTACCCCTACCAGGGGATAGCCTGGCCTCAGAGGTGGTGGCTGCAGCCCAGCATCGGTGCAAACCTACACCAGACACAGTTGCTGCTTGTAAAGGTGGTCCTCTAGAATGACCTACCTTGCCATTAAAGGCTACTTTCTCAGATTATTAGGGGAAAGAAAAAACACTCTGTGTTTTTCTTTCCACAGGTAAGTGAATATGGTGACATTTTTTGAGAAGGATTTTGAGGTCATCAACTCAAAGACCATTTGGAAAATTCGTTATTGCGGGTTGCTAATGACTTTGTGTGTGACACATTGCCAGCTGTTCCCAGCAAAGTCGGTGGAAACAGAATATCTGTCTTCTTTTCTGGTTTCCCAGCCTTCAGTGCCTAAAATATTGTATGGAGGTTTTGGGGGATGCATGCCTGGATTTCAGTGCCACCAGAGATCTAACTGGGAGACAAACTCTGAACTTCAGAAATCTCAGTGGTTATTAGCTGCTCATCACAGACCTCTGCATTTTTAATGTAAGGAACTGATCCTACCCCAAACATCTTATTGCTTTCAATGGATTTTCATTCCAAGGTGAAGACCAGGCATCATGTTAGAAAAATTAGTGTCTAATGGATGTAGATATTCCTGGGGGTTATTTTACATCACTAAGGCCATTAAACCCTGCAGGGCTTAGATCTGGACATCTACTGAAGATGTTCAAATAGACTTAGACCTCGATGTTACTCCATCTTCTTGTGACACTTGGTTCTTCTGATACTTCTGTGTCTACAGAAGGAGGTGAGGAGAGCTGAAGAATATCTTTTCAAATGGAAGAGCACCTTTCCTATCCTTGTTTTACAGTGAAGATCCATGAAGAAGGATGCTTCTGTTAGTCTGCTATGTGGTTAAAATGCAACATTTCTAGTAATTCTCTCATTTCAGGTACCATTTGAATCTCACGGGACCCCCTTCACACCCTTCCTTCGTCCCTGACACTCAGTTTTGATCCTGGCTGCTGGATCTAAACACACTCCTGCTTTCACTTTATTTAACACTAGAGGATTTCACCATTGCTGATATGAAAGGAAAATCTCTAACAGCATACTGTAAACTCTACTGCTCGCGACTTCTTAATCATTTGGATTTTATTTCATGTTAAACTAGCAACTGAACTCTTCTAATAAACAGAGTAAAATCTAATTAGGCTACTGGAGGGGAATGGAAGAATTTATACTCCTCCAGACACACAGACATTAGGAATTCTTCCTCAAACATACACACAGGCTTCCTGGCAGCTGTCTTATTCAAAGAGGGGCTAATGATCATACTAATTTGCACTTAGCTGATACTGTTAGGAGTTCCTCACAGATGGAAAATATACTTCTTTCATGAGAACATACGGGGTAGCATGGCCTCGTGCATTGTGCACAGAGAAAAAGAAATCCCAGTTTCTAATCCCATGGCTCACGCTACTTGCTGTGTGGTCTCTCTTCCTCTCCTCGTTTCTCCATGCGCAATCTTACTTCTCCGTCTCGTTCATGGGGTTGTGATGATTACTCAGTCATTTGGCTGTAATGTGGCTCAATCGCAGAAGGCACAATTAAAACACTGAAGCACTGTGATTAGAGACTCAACGGCACCTCCAAAATATATGTATAGGAGATTGACATCAAAGATGAATTTGGCTGGTTTCTTGACTTCATTGGGCTCATAATTATTTTAAGTATTTCTGGCAAGAGAGCAAAGAAAGCAGCAAAGCTGTGCCCCATCCAGACTCAGGGGAAGCCAACCCCCTTGCAAGGGGGCACATCTTCCCACGCAGAGGCCATATAGCTGGGCTACACCTGACATGTCAGGGATATCTCCATGCACACAATGTTTCGTGGTTTACAGACCCATGGTCCATCCAAAGAGGTGGTGCCATCTCAAGTTTTTAGTCCTTACAACCAAAAGCAGCTCTTCCAGCCAGTGGGTCTAAGCTTGGGTTCTCCACTAACTTGGACCAGGATTGAGGTATCGTGCAAGGGGCAGAGATTCCTCCAGCAAATTTCCTCACAGTTCCTTGCAAAAGACAGCCCAGATGTCCCACAACAGCCCCAGCTGTCCAGAGAGCCTCGACATCAGGAACCACAAGGTATATGGCCAGAATTGCCTGAACAAGTGTGGACACCATGAAGACAACAGGTAAACCCGAGACATGCAACCCTCATTGGGAATCGGTGCTCGAGGCTTTTCTCTGAGCCTGCTTATTTTCCAGTAGCCTTTCTTCAGCTGGAGAGCTGTCATCTCCTTCTCCAGGACTGTTTAGTTCTTCCTACATTGCTTGTCAGGATTGTTCCTACAAACCCATTAGTCATTCCTCGGGTTTGAATGAAGTGCAGGGAGAGAGTATAGGAGTAAATATTAAAATAAGACTGGAATAAAATCTGGGGTTTGTTTATAAGTAAATAGGATCTGACCCAGCTCCTGGCAACCTCAGGAGACATCTTTCTATCGACTGCAATAGGGCAGGGTGCCAACCACTCTGGCTCCTGGGGACACAACTGGTTGGGGAAGGATTCAGGTCCTGCTGAGAGTAGGTTTGTTTAGAGAAGGGTGTAGCCCCCAGAGTGGGAGGAGAAGACCTGCCTTCTCCTATTTCAGATTTTAAAAAAATCATCATCAAAACCCAGCAACCCTGCAGTGGGCTGAAGCCGATGTATCTTTTTACAATACAATCAGTTTTTGTGAAATGGAATCGCTGGCCTGAAACCTGGAGGCATTGCTCAGTTTGGACTTATACTTTATTCAGGCAAACCTCCAGCTGATGTGAGAGAGCACTGGGTCATATTAGGATTTGGCCCACAAGGGCGGAGGAGAGCCAAGCTCAGAATGTCACATAAACACATTAGCTAGAGACTTGGCTTTCTCCGAGATCCCAGGGATAGAATAGGGCTGTGATCTAGTCTTCTGTGAAGCATATAAGGAGGTTAAACTTGTCCTGCATAGAGCATTAAGAGAACAGGATCCAAACATCTGCACAAGCATCTGTATCATCTCTTCCTCCTCCCGGAGATGTCTGGAATATAGTCCTTTTTATATGACAGGTAGAAACCGAGCTAAAAACTACTTAACCTGTTTCATGTGGGTAAAAAAAAAAAAAAAAAAAATCAAACCAGGGTTGTTCATGCTGAAGTCAAAAGCATGTTCTTTCTGGTGATGAGGTATGAAGAGGGCATATTGTTCATTTAAACCACACTCTATAGTTTTTGCAGCAGCAAAATATTTTTGAAGGTTTACAGCTGTAGTAGAAATTCCCTGGAGCTTAACCATCAGTTTTCTGCCAATCAGAAAACCAAAGGACTCCAGTTTGGGCTCCAAAAGTGAAATTTTAGTGTTACATGTCTTAAATGTGGAGCAGTTTCGAGAGAGCATCCTGACAGGTTTTGAACTCCGAAGAAATTATTTTCTGGTGCCAAGCTACACAGTCTGGGAAACGCTGCGCACTGCACGCCACACTCGCTCCCTGTATCTCTGCCAGAAACCAAAATATATATTAAAAAAAAATATATAAGAAATATGGCCCGGGACTAAGGTTTGTGGGTGCGTTTCAAGTAGGAGCTCTCGCTAACATTTAAGGTATTAATTGCCCTCAGAGCCATAAGAAGTTGGTACAGGAGGAGGTCCATGTGCGTGTATATCGTGTAGCAACACCACAGAGAAAGGGAGAGGAAGGGCAGGAAAGAGATCACCTCAGATCGACCAAAAACCACCTACAGTATGGAGGAAATGGTAAAACTTGGGCCGTTTCACTGTAACTCTATTAATTTAATGAGTTTCAAAGTGATTTTGCAGTGGTTTCGGAAAGGGAAAATATGGGCATCTGAGAAGGTGTAGATGCTGAGGCACTGATGTAGGACCATACTTCAGGGAACAAAAATACATCAGCATGTCATGACTGTCTCCACAAAATGGTCCAAAGGAGGAGGTTGAGGGAAGTTTAGAGTTACTTCTTCCCAAAAAAAGAATGGTTACGAGACGGAAAAAAAGGCATTTGGCTTCTTGAACTTCCTTTATTTAACTAGAGAAGAGGAGAGCTGGGAGGGAAACAAGCAACCTCTGAAGACCTTTAATTGGATTGTAAGAATAGATCATCTTTAACTGAGGCCTTGGGTGAACCAACTTGCTATAACTAATTCTGCCTGGTTAGGCCAGGAGCTGCACTTCTGTAGGCAGGTTTATCTGCAGGGTTATCACAAAAATGTTATTGCTTACAATCAGCCAGGGTTGGAAACAGCTCCCAGATGGGGAATAGCTCAGGTGTGGTTCTCATACCTCTCCTTAAGTGCCCTGCCCTGGCCAGGGCAGAGCCAGGACACCAGGTGAGAGGACCTCTGGGCTCAGCCCCTCCCGATGTCCTTGCATGCGGGAGGCTTAACGTTTGAAAGCACACTGTCATGGATTCGATGACTTTGGCCCGGTACCTTCTGTTTATTGTTCATAAAAGTCAATAGAAGTGTGGAAAAGAACAAAATGTCAACCTCTGACCTTGTGAAATCCATGGCAGTAGAGAGAAGAGAAAGAAAACCCACCCTTTCGTACATGCTCGGTCCCTCATGCAGTGTTGGGATACAGAAGTAGAAATCTTAGGACTGGGGCTTAAAAAGTCAAAAATGTTGTCTCTATTTTCATTGCAGTTAGTTAAATCCTTGGGCTCCTGTTAACACTGAACTCCAAGTTGATTTCTTGTTAAAATGCTGAAACTTAATTTTTGTTTAACAATTTTCTGTTTGAGGCCAACAGCAAATTAGTGTGCTTTCCACTGGCAGACCCCAGTAATTTGGTAGGCAGGAGGCTCACACATACTTAAGTTATTCAATACATTTTGTTATACTTTGTACAAAAAACCCAGTCAGAAAAGCCTGATTTATGATATTCCTCAGGTTTCCTGTTACTTTAAACCACTAACATCCCATGGCCAAGCCCTTCATAGGCAGCCAGCACATCTGGCCCAGAATGGTTCTGTCGCCTATCGCCAAAAGGCCATATTTATAATCAAGTCATAATAAAAAAGCAAGAATTGATTATGATTAAAAATAAAAAAATTGGAATAGAAAAAGGCAAAGTGGTGGACATCTGTAAATATGACTGAGTGTTGCTTTCAAAACATACGTCTCAGGCAAATAGGAGCACACACCGTACCGAGCAGGCAGATTAAATGTGTGCAATCAGCTCTTCTGGCCTAATTATAAATTACCGAAAGCCCTGATTTTCCCATTTCCCATATTTTTAATGTCTACTTTGTTTTTCATTTATAGAGACAAACCACTCCTGGCTGAAACCAAAACTACACAGTCCATTTAGAATCCCACCTGCGATTCTGCAATTGCTTGTAAATAAGTGGGTCTGCTCCTCGCAGGGTTTTGTAGCTGGTCTCCTCGGGGATTTAAGGCTTATGCAATCATTGTGTCTGTGTTGTATCTGTGTATCCGTCTGTCAAGTTTGATCAATGAGCCAAAGTCTCCCAAAATATTAACTTCCTCCATGTTTCATAAAAACAGCCAGAGGTAGAAATTTGATTTAATGTCTTCCTTAAAGGGGAAGCTGGAGTGGATGCCCATGCTGTAGGAATCATATACAAATCCACAGGGCAAGAAATTAAGCTCACAGAACAAATCCTTCATTTTTCTCATACAATTACATGCTTAAAAAATAGCTATGTAAACAAGAGAGTAGAAAGACCTGCAAGTTTCGGACTGGTACAGGATGTGAGGTCAGGCAGTGGTTTGGGGTCCCAGTACCTGTAGGCTGGCATGAGCATGGATTTAAGGTGTGTGGACTCCTGGAAGGCACAGGTAAGGCTGGCAGTATTTTCTTCTCGGGAAAATGCATTTTGCACAGATTGATTTTTTTCTAAGGGAGTCATAAAAGAAACCTGTAGATGATAATGAACAGATTCTCAGTTGCATCAAACCCTGGAACACGGCTATGGAAATGTGAAGAGCTGCAGAGGTTCAACATCTTTGAAAATCTGATCACTGAATGTCTCTAGTCAGCTTCCTCCACCAAAGGGATTTGAAAATTTCCAAATCCGTGCCAAAATCTGACGTTCACAAAGTGTTTCTCAAGTGGATTTGGATGATGTAACCAATAACCATGAAAACCTCCTCCACTTTCTAATTTACATCTGGTTGAGATGAATTTCTATATGGATCATACAATGAAGATGTGAAAGACTATATTTGTTCTAAACCTTGTCATGCAGTTGCGTTATGACAGATAGAAGTCCCTATGGTGACATGGCATAATCTAAAGCAACTGCATGTTCACACACAAGGGATCCGACCACTTTGCCATTTTGTTCTTAATTATCCCTGGTGGATAAACTAGTTGAAAGACTAAACCAACTTTTCCATCCTCAAAACCAACAGAGCGATGCTGATTTACATCAGCTGCACTCCTTGACTGCAGTTTACAAAACAGTTATCAATTAATTTCCTGCAGAATTTCTCCAGAAACACGCTGGATATGCAGCCTGACTTTTTTTTGACCTCCAATTCAGCAAGCTATCTCCATGCAGAAAATAATTTAAGCACATTTGACTGCGAGCAAATGGTTAAACATGTCTTTGAGCTTCAGGTATGTACCCAAGTGATGTTAAAACAGGACACCTGGCTTGTGTGTCCACTCAAGATGTTCTCTGCACAAGTGACAAAGGACTTGCCAGCTCTTAACGATAACAATGCCTCTCGTTGCTTCTTTTGGCAATAACTTTGTGAGTCTCTCTCAGAAGAATTAGATCACAGTCGGTCCCACCTTAGCTACATATTTGCTAGCTGAATAAACAGGATGAAATTGGACCGATGGTCATGTCTGCTGGCAGAATCCAGCGCTTTCAGTGCCCTAAGGCTGGTTCCAAGCGTGGGGGGTATTCAACCAGCCTCCCGCATCCCAGGTTTTGCTCTCTGCCAAAATTACATCCCAGCAAATGTTTTTGGTGCTGCCCTCACCATTGGTACCAATAATGCACAAACCAGAAGGACAAATTCATTCACATTTTAAATAGCAATCTCAGCAATATTAATTGCACAATAAAAAAAGAATTTGTTCCAAGTATGCAGCCAGCTATTTATTTGTGTTCAATTCTGAGTCATAAATCTTTAATTTGACATTTTAAGCCTATTTTAACAAACAAGATTTTTTTTTTTATTTGCAAAGTGCCTAGTCAGATGGCTTTTCTGAGCTGTTTAAGCAGCTCTGAGAAATGCAAAGTCTCTGATGAATATTTCACTGCACTAAACTAAATTTTCCTGACATAAACCAAACCTGAACTGTTCCTTTGTTACATGAAGGTGCTCAACATTTTCCTTTCTCCTTTCAGCGTTGTTTTTTAAAGATAAAGAGGAATGAAATCAGGGGCTCAAAATTAATTTTGAAGACAGCTGACTTCATGAGCAAGTTTCAGTTCCTTCGTTCATATCACTTGTCCCTCCCTGTGTACCAACTTCTGAACCATGTAGAATAACTCTTGCAAATGGCACAGTGGATAAGAGGGAGGAGAAATCTGCAGGTAAAACACGGTGCTGAGGGAAACGTACTTCTGACACTGTGATTATTTTTTTGGGTGACCGAATAAGGTACTTAGGTTGTAGTTCCACAAGCAAGAGTATTTCAGTTTTTATTGCTAATTCGTTCACATGTAGATATTTGAAACAGGGTCATTTCATCTCTCTCGTTAGGCAAATACATGGTTAGAAGCAATGAGGTCTTCAGATATTGTTGCAATGGGGAGCTAGAAAGAATCCAGTACTGTTCAAAATTGTATCCCAGGTTGCTTGATCCCATAAATAGCTGCAGAAATAAGTAAGTAGGAAGAAAAATCTCAATTTAAATGTCGCAGTCCATTTTGCCCTGTTGCCCAAACACACATTTGTATCTGTGAGCTTTTAGGTGTGAGCAGAGTGAAAACACAATTAATGATGCTGTTCCTGGAGAAAGGTGGTCAGGAGAGAATTTCATCGTTTCTGTATGTCCCAAAACAGGACACTTATATATAGGTAAATGTAGAATGAAAATTTAAATGCAAACATGGGTGTTGCACACTCATCTAAAACAGTTGCCCTCGGTCTTTGTTGGTAGGAGATTCACTCTTAACAGAGCAGAACACAGCAGATGAGCCGTGTTCTCCTGTCTCCGGAGCCACAACAGACACGAAGAACAGAAGCATCTAAGTGACCACTTGAAGATATCAGGGTAAGAGGAGCTTGACTTAAGGGTCTAAAGAGAGTCTTATCAGCCGGTAAGGACTGACAGAGGAGGATTGATGGCATTCACATGCTTCCTGGTAACGACGTTCTGCAGCCATTGCTTTTCTTTCCCAAGGGCTTTGGTAGCCCAAGAACAGCAGGGATGATTGTTTAGATAATTGTCATTAAATAAAATGATCCAATAAAATCCTTTTATTGAAGGGTTTTAAAAAATTAACTCAGAGCTAGTGAAGGGTCCCAGATTGTCCCTAAGGGATACGTACAGAGCAGGTACAAGAAAGCAGCGATTCTGGAAAACTTCTGCAAGTGAATTAGTTCTTTGTGCCATTGATTAAACACTTTCCTGCTGTTACACCAGTGGATCTGGCCCTCAGTGTTTATGAAATATTTTCGGAAAGCAAGTCTGTACACAGAAGTTAATTATCATACTTATTATTTAGAGGATCCTCTTGCTTTGTCTTCATATGACGTTTGCATAAAGAAGTATTTGAATGAAGGCACATGCAAGGCATTTTAGAAAATATTGCATGTAACTAAAGAGTCCTGACTAGGATCTGTGCATCAACCAGGGACATCATGTAGTGGAGCAAGTATCAACATCTGCTTCATCTTTAAATTCTCAGTTTTCCCAGCTTTTCTTACTTGACCATAGATTTTTGTGGTATGATTTTATTTCTTTCCTTTTTTGTTTTTAATAATGCCAATAAAAAAGCAGGGGGAAAAAAAAAATCTTCATTGGAAATATTTGAAATATTCTCCACTGGAAAAATAATATCCTGTCATAGATGGATAGTCTTGCAAACACACTGCTGCCTAGCACAACACAACCAGCCTGGATCCGTGGGTATGACTTCAGAGGGCACGGTGGGGAGGCAGGAGGACTTTCGCAGGGGATTAATACACCAGGCTTGAACCTCTAGGGATGCTGGTTCCAGTTTGGGTTCTGGTAGGGAGGGAAAATAAGTATGGTGGTCTCATTAGTGCTCATTACAAAAATGGACCACATGATTTGGTACCATTGGCAGCCCTTCATTAGATAAATCCGGGGCTAGAATAATAAGGGTTACTGCAAGCTAGGCTTGAGGTGCGTTGGCAGGGAGAGGAAGTTTGCACAAAGCCCGGCTGTACCCAGGCCAGTGTTAACAGTCTCTTTACTTTCGTTTGCTCTGAATTCACTCGTATATTTGCAATCAAAACGGTTTTAAAGTCTTCAAAAAAAAAAAAAAAGAAAGAAAAAAAAAAAGGAGGGAGAGAGTAAAAGAGAGACAGAGTCAGAGACAGCTTTTGAATTGTAAAGCATATAACAGACCCTGTTCCCAACAAGTTTTATTGCTGTTCAACTAAATCCCTCAAGTCTGTCTTTAAATTAGCTGAATTAGAAAAGATGTAAAACTAATCAGAATACTGCCAGCTAGATGCTCCTTTGTCTGAAATACAGGAACTTTATCTTCTGGTAGAATCATTAGATGTGTTATCAGTTATAAATAACCTTTCTTCCAGGACTTGTAAATCAAGTAGCTTGCATTTCTCGAAAGAATGTATAATCACATTATTTTTTCCCAATTAAGCAGTTTCAACATTTTCATCTCAGCAAATGGTGTTTATAAGAAGTTCCCTGGATTTCACAAGCATTTTGCGATACAGTTTGCTGCACAATGCATCTGAACAAGTTAGGGCGTACGTATGCATATAGGTATCCCCCTCTCCTTCCCCAGAGAGGCTCAAATGAGCCAAATATTCAGCTGATGTAAATCAGTGTTGTTCCAGATACTTTTAGGCATGATATACTGCATTAAATCAACAGTCAGCCTCCTACAGCCGACTCCATCACTATGCCTGGTTGCAGCTGTAATTAAAGCCTGTGTTGCTCAGGAGTCAGTACCCAGCAGCCTCGGAGGATTAATTAGGTCTGATATTTATTTCTTTTGATACGAAACCCAGATGTGTGCGGTTAAGCCAAAAACCATAGGGAGAGCCATCCTGCTTTTTTTTCCAGTGGACAGAGGAAAAGCAGTGTTGCCCACCCAGAATTAAAAGAACAGAAGCAAATAATTATCATCATGGAACAATTTGGCAACGGCGTGGTTTCATAATCTGCTAAGCCACTTTACCTGCCTGATTATGAAATAATTCAGATGACCTCAACTTTTTTTTTTTTTTTTTGTCATCAAGTGTTGTAAATATTGGTGTGTGTGTTGATTTATTTGTCTGAAAGATGGGAAGAAAAATAGGGAGGGAATACTCTTGCCCTCTATGGTTGTAGAAATAAATCAGCTTGTATTTCACTTTATATGTTTTTCAATGTGTTATAAAAATACCTGCCCATTCAGTAAAATAAATTACCTTAGAATTAATTAATAAGACTGGAAAATAGATAGTGAAAACACTAAATCACGAGCAAATGTAGTACCACCCTCGGTTCCCACTATGGAAAGGACGTCTCCAGCAGAAAAATGTAGTTCAGGCTTTATGCTTAGAAAAATTCAGGATTTTTTACTATGAGGATGGTGAGGCAGTGGCCCAGGTTGCCCAGAGAAGCTGTGGCTGCCCCATCCCTGGAGGGGTTCAAGGCCAGGCTGGATGAGGCTTTGGGCAACCCGGGCTAGTGGGAGGTGTCCCTGCCCATGGCAGGGGGTGGGACTGGGTGGGCTTTAAGGTCCCTTCCAACCCAAACCATTTTAGGATTCTGTGATTCAGGGAATTTTTGATGTTGAGTTTTGTGCTGTGGGCACCCCTCTGGCAATACTATCTCACTCAGAAAATTAGTGTAATTGGGTCAGCATCAGGTGAATTCACATGAACCATGAAACAGCTTCATATGATATCGATTTGTGCAGCATTTCTTATTCAGCCTTTTCTTTCAATGGGAAAAATGATCCACTCCCATAAATAAAATTCTGTTTTTTTCATTATAAAAAGAAAAGCAACAAAAAAGGTGGTTTGCAGTCTTCAAACCAAACGTGATTTTTGGTGTGTGTGGGTTATTCTTTCACAGCCTGTGCCTCCCCTTCTTTCCAGCAATAAAATGTAAGAAGTAAATCTACAGGAGCAGGGATCACTCAGAAACAAATATTGAAAAGAAATATGGAAAGATCAGACCATTATGAGTTTTCTCTGCTCATTCAAGTTGAAAGAAAGCTCTGAACATTTTCAAAATAACATATGAAAATTCAGGGTTTTTCCCAACAATTTATGTTCGTCCTTTCTTGTTATGTACCTGGGTATTGATTCAGAGCAACGAGTCTCCCACTGATTTCCCTGGGCTTTGGATGAAATCCCTAGGAGAGATTTGAGCCAGTGATCTAATGATAAAAGACTGGAAAGCCCATTCCTTTTCCCTGATGCAGCTAGCCAGCATATTATACTGGAGATATGTAACATTTTTCCCCTCTGAATAATTCCTGTAGCACTTTGTGAAGACTAGTTTTTCTCTCTTTCTCACTGATTGCATCAGTGTATTTCACAGTGTCTTCATATATTTTGGTTTACCAGGGGAAAAAAAAAAAAAAAAAAAAAAAAAGGAGTAGAAAACAGTAGATCTACTTTTTCTTTTTTGGATGTTTGTGATATTTGTTTTTCAGGTAGACTGTCAAAAGCAGGCTTTTGCAGAGTTTCCTGGAGCATTTCCTTGCTTCTTTGCAGCTCGTTAAACTCCGTTTTTTTGTTTTTGTTGGGGGTTTTTCAGCCCATCTATGGGGCATCTCACAGGTCTCCACAGCTCCAAATGTCAGCTGAAAAAACAAGTGCTCTCTTTTCAGCTCCTCCAGTTGATGCAAGACACATCGGGACTCAGGAAAAAGAGGAAGAAAAAAAAAGAGTAGGCAAAAAAAAAAAGTATTTGGATTCAAGAGGAGCTGCTACTGGTAGGTGTCTTAGTCCTCCTCCCCTTCCAGGTTCTGGAGAACATCAGCCAAACTGACCTCAGCGAATGGGTACGAGGTCCCTCTCTGCCCTCCCCAGGTCTCTGCTCCGCTAAATACTGTCGGAAAAGCCTCCAGCAAACATTTGTAATCGCAGGGAGAAAGAACACTGCTGTCTTTATTTTTTCTAACTTGACATCTATCAAATTTAGTTTAAGTGTTCCCCTGGGTCAGCCGAGTTGCTGAGCTATAAACTAAAAATAATTAAAATAAAATATTTTAAAAAAACCTCAAATCTGCTTGCCAGGAGGGTATCGCTGGGAGTTAACAGCTCTCAATCATGTATCTCAGAGTGTTAGAATAGCTGAAATAAGACAGGCAGGGTTCATACAACGTAAAACTGTAATTCTTGGATGTTTTGATGCTACAGGCTTGATTCTTGCACTTCAGGACCAAACTGATTTCTGCGACAGGCATTCAGAATCTAGATGCTTTTTTTTTTTTTTCTTTAATACTACAATTGTTAAAATAAATTTTATGGGACTAGCTGAAGTCTTAATGAGAAGGAAAGGCAGAGGAAGGTAAAGGAGCCTTTCTGATCTCAGATAATTAAAACCTTGCCCTGACAATTCTCAGAAGGTAGAAGACAAGTTACCTTTTCATACATGAAAAGATGACTTTGCCAATGTATTGACCCCAGCTGATGTATCAGCTATCACCAAAATTGGAAACGCTAGTTATACAATGACTTAAATTTTGGCTTAGACCCCGACCAGACAGACAGCATGTTCCCAGACTGGTCACATTCATAAATGTCATAAAAAACATACTTGTTCTATGACATGCATGAAATAAAATTCTCGAACAAGACATCTCTAAGCAGAAAGGCACGAAACAAAAATCTTTACTCACGTGACAGGGAATGAGGACTGCTAAAAATGGTATTTTGACATTGGTGGACTGCTGAAGTAAAGCTTCTCCAGGCATGGATTTACCATTGGGTTTGTTATTTTTATTATTCTTATAAGCCATAGAAACCATGTGAGGTAAGACCAAAAAAAAAAAAAAAAAAACAGCAGTCAAAACGTGGTTCAAAAAAATTTTTGTGTAAGCTGCTCCAGTGTAAATTTAAAGCGAAAAAATCATGTCAAGGATCATGTTCAGGGGATCTGAGTAGAATCAGGCATCAAGAGGTGCACAACGTGCAAATAAAGAATTAACTCAGGTTGTCTAACCGAGTCCCTCTGCACCTAATGTTTTCCTTCTCTTTATGTATCTTCTGCACTTTAACTATAGATTTGTTTTTTCATCTAGTGAAAAAAAAATATAAGCTCATCTTATCTTTTTTACTATAAGCATGTTATCATAGAAAAACACTCCTTTCTGGAAAATGACATTTTTTACAGAAAGCCACCATTATCAATAATTTTTATTTTTGAAAATTTGTGACTTCATAATTTTTCAGTCTCTTAAATATAATGGGATTCTCTACTTGAAGATGATAAAGTTTAGAAGATTACCTCCATTTAACCTTCAAAAATAGAGAATTAATCTTTTCGAGCCCTGCAAAATAGGAATAATTTTTTTTTTTACATGTGGCGTTGGAGCTAGCTCTAAATCAAAACCAGACACAATAGCATTACCCTGTTCTTGTCAAAAATTGCTAAATAACATCCTCCAAAGCTTTAAACTGAGTCTGTATCTCACCTCCGAGATGCCTGCACTCCGCTGATACACATTGCCTCCCCGTATCGCGGGGCCAAGCTCCCTTGCAGAGGGGATGCCCTTGAGTCAAGGGAGCTACACCCACGGATGGTTTGGTCCATCGCTAGCCAAGGATTTGGAAATGAAATGTGCTCCAGTGTACAGACGAGAGGTGGTTGGGAGTTTTCCAAGGTACTTATTTGGCGGGGTGTCACAGAATGGCAATTTGTTGAAACTGAAACCATTCACAAGGGAAGGTCTGTCTGAACAAAGCTCCCAACTCAGAGGGAAAAGCAAAAACAGAAAAGCAAGTAAGAAAACAAAAAAATTAAAAAAAAGGAAAAAAAAAAAAAGAAAAAAAAGGGGGGAACAAAGAGCAGTTAGAGAAACTGCCCCTTTTCTGACAATCCTGGAGGAAAATGTTCAAGGGTCTGCTCAAGGTGATTCTTGCCTTTCTCACTGAAAATGGCAAAAGATTTTTTTTTTAGAACAAAATTACCAAGTCAAAGTGGAATAGAGCAACACAAAGAAAATCTGCTTGGGCTGATCTCTTGAAATGAGCCATTCCTGGGCTTTTTTAAAATCTGATTTTTCACCCATTTCTGCAGTCGTGTTTGCACTTATTGTCAAGAATTGCTAAAACAATCTAATTGATCAAAAATACCTGATTTGGCCACTAGTACATGATTAAGCCACTAGTACCTGCAGGAAATTTTCTGTCAAACCTATTTTTTTCTGGAAAATTCCTCCCTTTATAAACCACTTTTTCAGAAAAGTGACCTGTTGCCTGGGTTGATTTCTCAAAAAACCAAACATGACGAATCCAAAATCTTTTAGGATTTTTAGGCAAAATGATAAAGAAACAATTCCCCATTAGAATTTATAAGAGCAGCCTCAAGAATGGATTTCCTGAGTTAGTTCCCTTAGAATTAGGAAAAGTAAAATAGTTCCAGAGGGTATTTGGAGTGAGCAGATGCTGCTGTTCACCTTTTTTACAGGCGTAACAGAAAGTTTATGGTTCAGTCACGACATGCTTGCTCTGCGGCAAGGAATTATGACCTGGCTGTCCTCTGCCGCTCGTTTCAGTGAGATGTTTTCTGTCCCCTGGGACTTTGCCTTCCCGTTCTTGAAGGAGAAGAAAAATAAAAGCAGGGCGAAGTGAACACGCACATGGTAGAATCAGACTTGATATGAGCACAACTGTCCTGATACCCAGCACGATCGCTCATTTTTGTGTCAGACCTGGTTTTGGTCTTGTGTAGGTTGAGCTGATTTGCTATGGTCATGACATATGTCGGGCAGCAAAGATGCATGAGTTAACGCTGCCATAGGGCACCTCCAGCAAGGTGGGAGGATGGAGGCCTCCAGTCGAGGTGGGACGTGTACAACACGCATCGCACAAATTTTGAAGGCTGCTGGACGTCTAGAAAAAGCCGTCATATCCTGACGGCTGCAAATGTTGAGCTATGAACTAGCTGCGGGTAGATTTGGCTGCAATGGGTTTAACCCCTGGCTCACTCAAATGGGTTTTAAGCATCTCTTGATCCCAGAGGGAGCACCTGACCCTTGACGGATGCTGTCACCAAGACTGTGGGTTTTTCTCCCTCTTTGTATCCCACACCCAGCGGGATGGGTTGCTATCCTTCCATATTCACATGCAAAAAGGGGAGGCAGATTTTTTAGGTTCTCCTTCCTGAAGAAATACCGCATTTCCTTTCTCCCCCATATTCCTTCTCCCCACATTACCTCCACCCCAGTTCTTTCCTTACCACTAACCCAGAGAAGGAGAAAACAGAGAGAAAGGAAAGAAAAGAGAGAAATATGCTGCCTGGATTGGAAAAGTCATCTTTTCCCAGGAGCAGCGTAATAATGTTAATGGAAGGGAGAACGGGAAAGAGGAAATGTTTCGCTAACGTGGAGAATTTCTGGCCTGGGTTCTTTCTGAGGCCTGTTTGTCAGGGGGAAAAGGAAATTGGTGGCTGGATGAAATATGAGCTGATGCAGCTGCAATGCCTTTAAATACAAGCTTTTTTAGGCACACTGGTGCTTCAGTTTGGGGATATAAGCAGATGCTGAATGCCTTTCCCTCCTTCACATGGGGCCTTTGCGTGCTGTGGTTTT
>NW_010101247.1:33361-41260 GCF_000699245.1 Pterocles gutturalis
CAACAAAACAGACAATTAGAGGGGGGGGGGGGTGAAATGTCATTTTCGGAGAGGCAAAAAATACTTCAGGCTCTTTGGCGTGTAAGTCATAAAGGGCTTTTTGTGCAGGGGTAGGCAGTGCAGTGTCAAGAGAAATCACTTGCACAAGGTGGAGTAACACTATCTGAAATTAAATTCTGGTCTCCATTTACAAGTAACACTTTAAGGTAAAAAAAAAAAAAAAAAGAAAAAAGGAAAAAAAGAAGGTTTTTCTTTTCAAGAAATTGAAGAGACTAAGAGACGGCCCCTCCTCTCCTCCAAACCCATACCCCGGGTGTTCTCGCTATCCATAACATAGCAGCCACCAGCATAAGGTAATTAGCAGAGCTCATCAGCCAGACCTAATGAACACATGGCAGCTTTGTAGGGTGAGGTGCAATCTGGGTGGAGGTTTAGGGCTGCTCTGATCTGCAAGAGTCTGAACTGCGAAGGTTTGAACTCCCGTGCTATTGCTTTCCAGGCTCTTGGAGCCTGATTCCTATTTACACTAAGTTTCCTCAGCATAAAGGGGCCTTCAAGTGGGCATGCAGTGAAGGAATATTTCAAGGCAAGGAGCATGCAGAGCGGGCTCTCGCTACCCTCCTTGCACCTTCCCTGGAACAAGCCCCTCACTGTTTTCTTACAAGGGTGAAATGCCAGATGTAGCTCTAGTCCGAGGTGGAGGAGAAAGGCTCCGGCTCTCAGTCCTATTGAAGCTCCTTTGCACTGGGACCTAAATAACTACTTATGAGGTTTTTTTTCTGGATCCTTTTTTTTTTTTTAATTCCTGCTACTGAAGTTCTGATTTTGTACTCTTTCTCCATTGCTGGAAAGATGAAAATTCACCTTGAGCTGGTTGCCCAAGGTGGAAGCTGTGCTGACACACTCTGGAGATGTCATTGAAATATAAGTGGCAAATAAATGATTAAAAATAGTTTGTCCCCTTGAGTGATTGCTTTAGAATTTAAGGATTATTCCCAGCTTCTGAGACCTCCTTGGCTCAGTCCTGGCTGGGACCTTTCATATATTTTTAAATGCCAGCCTGTGTTCCACACTCCTGAGGAAATTAAGGGACATTAAACACCCTGCAAAACCTGGCTTTTTGTCCAAAGACAGTCACACAGGTTTCTGTGACAATATTTATGAACTAAGATTCTCATAGCGTGTACCAAAGTCCCTAAAGAAAACATTTCTTACTATTTATACCTGTTCTTTTGCCAAGCACAGATCTCTCAGACCATAGAATAATCTCCCAAAAGATGTACTGAAAACCTGGTTTGGCCTGTTCAGTGCAGCTGGGCTGATTAATGTAGCTGGTTGTCATTTTAGAAACTAATGATTTTTAACAGAAATGGTCTTCTTTAACCCAAAAAAACTTTGTCCCGAGTTCTTGACTTTGTATACTTTCTTTCTTTCCATATTTTCATAAAGTCCATTGAAAGGTTTTGCTATGACTTCCTTTCCAAAAATGTTTCAATATTTCATTTTAATCCAATAACCATTTCAGAAAGAAAATGAATCTGTTTCAAAGCATTATGATTTTTTAAAGGATCTGTTTTGACCTCAGAATATTGAAACTCAGAGTAATTGCAAACACAGGTTTTCAACAATCAAGTTTATTTTCTCTCCAGAAAACCTCACCCATACGCCTGCAGGGAATAGCTGCATTTGCCAAATCCAACTTTTGGTGCACAGAAGAAGTGGGATATATAAATAGAAAGTGTAAGCTTTTGGATATACAAAATGGGTTTGTAATTTAAGGCCTCCCGGCCGGTGGCAACAATTGTCCGTGTCTTGTGGGGTGTCAATTTTCCCTCTTCTCTTTATTTGGCTCAGCAAGCCGCCTTCTGCAATCACAGTTTAAACTCTTGGCTTATGCCTCCTCTGTCTCCTATCTCACGTCGAGTCGCTGTCGTCCCAGGGAGCTGCAGGATGCTATCCACTAATCCCATGCTGCAGCCTCCAGGCCTGCGGTGGGATATTGAAAAAAAAGAAAAAAAAAAAGAAGAAGAAAAAAAAAAAAAGCTTTCCTAAATGATATACCAAATTACACATTATTTCACTCAACAAACAAAAACTCTTTTGTGGTTAGCAGAATGAATTGTGTACATCATAATTTTGACAGCGAGTACTGAAGCTGAACTGGCTCTTTAAACAATTTCCCTGTGTACGCATTGCTGTTCCAGTTCAATGCGAGCATATGGCAAACACAGAAACTATACTTACCGATGCCAGGGCATGACCAAAATCTATAATAATGTTGTTTACTTTCACCAGCTCTGCGAGAAAGAATGTAGCCTCATGCACTTAAACGACCTCAGAAGAGTCACACTTTTGCTTTGTCAATAATTTACTCCAAACACAAATTGTCCCTTAGAAACATAAGGACCCAAGACGTTCGCAGTAACTGAGTCAAACTCTTCTGTACAGAGTCCCGCTTGTCTCCCTGAGAAAACTGAAGGAAATTCTCTCCATGACGTTGGTGAGAGGAGAGGGGGGCGGCAGACAAGCGTAGCTTTTTGGAGCGCGCTTGGCTTGCGCTCTTTTTGTTGTTGTCATTTCTGATAAAAATCAGAACATTTCAAAGTCTTCTACGGACAGAGCTCTGCCAACTTCCTTCTCCCACTAAATTGGCCGTTCTCGAGCGCTGCCAGGAAAGAACATATTTTCGCATCTCAGCGCTGCGTGGTCTGGCAGGCGAGCGTTGGGAGGCTGAGGTGGTTGGCCACTCTTCTGCAGAAGGTTGTAACATCCAGTGCTCGAGGGGGTTTTCCTCTCCACTTTTGTCAGGCACTAAAGCTGCCCTAGTGACGTGGAGCCACGGGACAGTGCAGGCTTTGAAACGCTCGGGGAATAAACAAGCTCAGCTAGCTGCCTGCGGAAACTCCAGCTCTCACCGAAAAAACATCCTTCTTCGCAACCCAAATCAGAATGTCAACAGGAGGACAGTCTTCGCTTCACTTTGGGCTGAAACATCGCAAAGAAAGGAGGGGGAGAGCCTGGAGGGTCAGAATCTCTTAAGTAAAGATATATGTTGGGGGAACAGGACTGGAGGAATTTGAGCGACATTGCAGCGATTCATTTAATAGCTTGGATAAATTTTCAGTGACAGCGGTTGCAAAAGCTAATGCTGCAAAGGTTCAGGAGATACTGTGTAAATGGATCTGCACAAAGTAGTTTCCCAGTTGCCTGGAAAGAACATGGATGTGGATTTCAACCATCAAAGAGTCTCAAAGCTCAGAGGAGCTGAGCTGACTCCCATTCCAGGCAATGAGAATCAGGACTTTGCATCTGAGGGCACATTGCTTTAAATCAAGGTTACCGCTGCTGGAGACAGTGTTTGTACAAGGCTGAAGCAGGATAACCTGTTAGTGGAGCCATAAATATTTATTTACAGAAGGAGATAATGTCACTGATTTTCATTTCCTCCTTTTTATACTTTCTAGTTCACAGTGTTCTCTCCCATTTCTTAGTCATCATAGCTACATTAAAAAAAAAAAACAAACTGATAAAAATTTGAGAAACCAATAAACTCGGTACCCAAATAGAAAAGAGATATTTTTATAGCAGTTAAAACTCAATTACAGTTAAGTCACATGTTCACTCAATAGCTCATAAAATGGGCAATGAACTCACCAGGTTCTCAAATATTGGACGGATGAGAGAAGGCACCGCTGGGAGATGGGCAGATACCCATCTGCAGGGGCTCAGTCCTTTGGGATTTACTAACCGGGGTTCAGCCTGAGCCTTGATTGTCTCTGGGTAGAGGCAGAGCTGTACTGGGCCAAGAAGCCCAGCTGGAGTTTGTCTGGATCTGCATGGAGCTAACTCGGGTTTTTCTGCACCACACTGAAGTTAGTATGTAAGAAAATGGAGTGCCCACAGATGTTCAAGGGTTGGTTTGGATGTGTGTTTGGACCTAGGAAGAAGTAGATGCTACAGGAGCGCATCCATCCCAAAGCAATCCAAAACCACCAGCAGTTCCACACTTTATAAATAATTGAAGAATCAGCTAACAAAAGAGATTTACCAATTTGCCTTAACCAGAGAAGTTTAAAAATTCTTGCAGCCATTGCATTGGTGGTGACTCCTTGCATGAACTGGAGGAGACACCCACATTTATTAGAGGTCAAAGATGTTCTCAAGAGCAAGATCCAAAGACCAAGGAAGTCACTGAAAGTTACTAATTTCAAAGAGTTTTGGGTCACCTTGGCATGTACCATAAGCAAAAGCCCAATGAGCAGGTTGTGTTGGAGCCACTGAAGGGTGAGTAGATCCTGATCACACTGTTCTGCTCATCCTGGAGCAAACCCAAACATGGAGATTTCAATCCCCAGCCCCAATGTGTTGCCCAATGTTAGTTTTGATTTCTGCATGTGATATGTTCCTGCCTGGGACAGGGCCACTACTAATAATAAAAATGCAGGCATCATCATGGATCATGGCCCTCTTTTCCTTTGTTTTTTTCTTCCTTTCCTTCTTTTTTAATGAATACACATAATGTAAAGCATAAGGTCCCATCGTTGTCTGGAGGTGCACGCTTTTATTAATGTCAGGTTCTGTATTCTTTTAGCTCAGACCTCTGACAAATGGTGTGTTCCCATATTAGCAGTCAGGTCAGGCAGAACTTAACTCTTGTACTGTTTTAATTTCTGTCTTGGAAATCCAGGGTTTTGCAGCAAAGGGATGTTTCTAACAATTCTAAAAGTTCATGTTTGAAAGCTAAACCACACTTTGCTCACTAGGGCTTAAGATTAGTTCCTCTGAACTGACAACTTACTCTTTCAACTTGTAACCTAAGATCCTTCTTTCACCTCTCTGGGTGACTCCAAGATGAATTAAGATTTCTCCTCTGCTAAGAAAGCCCCAGTTCTACCAGCAAAAATATTGCTAAAGAATAGGGGATGAAGGGGGATCTGATTCACCTCTTGACAAAATACGTAAGTGGCGAAATAACACCACTGAAATTAATAGACTTAACAGAAGAAACGCATCAAAGAAATGCTATTTCTCTATCACTACGTGCTTATGCAGATAAACCTACAGCCACATTTAATCTTCTCAAAAAGGTCAGTTAAATGATTTCCAGTCTCTAGTTTCACATGACTTTGCAGCTTCTTGGTTCCAACTCCAAGGAGAAGCAGAGGTGCTGAAATACAGAAAGATAGGATATCCTCTCTGTGTCACTTTTCCTACTGGAAAGAGGAAATAATGGAAATCTTGTAAGAAGTCCTGTTCTCACGAGGCTTTCAGCTTCTTTATTCAGCCCAAATGATCCTGGCTAGTTCAGATAGGGTTACTTTGGCTATTTACCCATTGTAAAGTAAATTATCAAAAGTCTTCAGGCTTGTCCATCATTAACAAAGGTTGAAAAATCCACCCTTTTTCCCCTGACAGGGTTAAGAAAACAATGTTAAAAATCTATTTCAGGATCCAAGAGATGCACAGTTCAGTGCCAAAAGCATTCTAGTAAAAAGATAATAAGTTTCTCCACAGCTTTTCTACCTATGCATGTATTTGCTCAGAAATTGTAGAAGTTACAGGAAAAATTATTTGGGCACAGGCCTTTTCAGTAAGACATCCTGAAACCTTTAACAAATGTACAGATTTTTCTGGCCCACTTTTCCTTCCTTATTCATTATCTCTATTTAAATCGAACCTGGCAGCATGCTTAGGACAATGGTTCGTCTTGGCTGGATGGACTGTGCTCCCCCTTACGAAGCCACGAACTCTCAACCTTGCTGGTGGGTGATCCTAGAGGAGGAAATCTCTGCTGGAGGCAAGATAATTCACCAGCCTTCTCTCATACCCTTCCAGACAGCCCATCATGTCTCTTCGGTTTCACATGACACCAGGGTGGGCTCCTACACCAAGCCTCTTCTTCTCATGCCTTGCCTTAGGGTCTGGCAGAAGAGAAGAGGGACATCAGGAGCTGAGCTCCCCCAGCACTGCCTACAGCAGAGGCCCACGGAAATACCAGCAGAAGATTTGTTGAATCGTTTGGTGATTTTTTACTGCTCTATTGTACCTCTCCACTCAGAAACTCTTTGTTTATTGTATGCCCTTCTAATCCTGGCACTGTCAAAGCCTGGTCCATTAAACTGGCATTATTATGATTTACTACCTGTGCATGGCTAACACAGTGTTATGACAGTTGGGATGAGATTAGGTTGCAGATCAACCTGCTCCTTAGGTTGGAACATTTTCAGGTCTCTTTGGATCTAAGCTTGAGTTTTAGACCAAGTAAGTCCCAGAGGAGAAAGAAAGGGAGGTATGTGGTACCTCTCCATCCTATACTCATGACACCTCTGACCAAGCTTGAGTTTTAGACCAAGTCCCAGAGGAGAAAGAAAGGGAGGTACATGGTGCTTCTCCATCCTATACTCATGACACCTCTGACAAATGGCAAGAGAAACCTACTTGTTAGAAAGCAGAGGTATGAAAAAAAAGGCATTTCATGACAGTAGAGGAACAGTGCTCCCTCTCTCAAGACCAGAAGCTCCCAGACAGAGAGAAAACACACGCACATTTTCCAGTCCATGCCTAATTTCAGACATAATTTATGAGATCAAAACACCTTGGTGATCAAAAGTAGGTACTTCTTGCATGTTTCTCATTTTTTTTCCACTTCACTGAGAACAGTTGGGTAGACGTTCAAGCTGACTCTTTCTGTGTGCCAGAAATCCCAGCTATACGTATCAGAACTTTTTCCAAACTAGAACAAAACTATTCTCTGGTTTGCCAAATTCTAAGTGCCTTCTTTTAATCTGCCGAGTAATTCTCTCTGTGTTTGTCCAGGCGAATATCTAACAACTCCCTGTTCACAGAAGGGCACTGACCTCCAAATGAACCAAAAATAGCTCATGCAATCATTCCACCCATATGCTTAATATCTGGTTTGGACTCCCCCGTGGATCCTATGAGTTACACCACTTTGCACCTGGAGAAAGAGGAGCAGGACAAAGCATCAACCCTTTCCCAACAGGAGAATCAAGTGTTTGCTGGGCGAGAGGAAGGAGCGCTGACGCTTCTCCCCCATCAGTCATTCAGATCCGCTGTCGTTCAACGAACACATCCAGTAAATTGTTTCAATCAAGTTGCGGTTGGGAGAAGTATGCTCCGTATAATTTGCTGCAGCCTCCAGCCTGAGGACTCCACTGTTTATAGCACGGCCTTAATTGCTTTTTTTTCTCTTTTTCTTTTTTTTTTTTTTGCTCAACTGAATTCATTTAGAAACACAATATAAGTTAATGATAAAATCCTTCACTAAACCACTGATAGCTAAGTGTTGCCTGACTGGGACAGACAAATAGCCCATTTAGTCTGGAATTCTTCATGCTTCTAGAAGGCCTATAATATGTCTAAATTGTGCAATAATATAGTGCAGAGATAAATTATTTCATGGCAAAAGCTTACATATTAAACCCCTCCAAAGTGCAACAGAGTGTAGCAGACAAGATGATTAAAATAACTGGGTTCCCTTCCAAGCGCTAAAGCTGAATTTCTGCGTAAGCAGCACTAGTCATTCAGCCTCAGCAATTCTCAGTTCCTTCCTCCTCTTCTATCTGTCATCTCGATGGCACTGCTCTGCTTCCTGCCCATGAAGAATACCCTACAACCTTACTCTTAGCATATATTTTTATTATCGCCTAAATAATGGGGCCTTGATCTCGATAATGATTTCAGATGGTCTTGGAATAATTAATTAAAAATAGCTTGAATGATATTTTGACTCCCGTATGACCTAAATCCTTCTGCCTAATCTTTCATATCTGCCTGCTTTGGTTATATCCCAGGGCAGTGAGTGCCAAAGATTAACTATCTACAGTGTGATATATTTTACACAGATTTTAAAGTGTTTCCCTTAAAGGCAGTGATTTT
>NW_010101247.1:41437-41950 GCF_000699245.1 Pterocles gutturalis
TTATTTTAAAAGCAAACGTTAAGGTTAATGGGATCCATATGATATGAATTCCTAATAACTTTACCATGGGTGGGCTTATCAAACTGCTTATCATAACAGAAGTCGGGCCATTTCAAAGGATCTTTCTTCTGCGACTTTCTGAAGACTTTTCTTTCACTCCAGATCTATAGAAAATTCCACTGACTCTCCATTGAGAAAATATCTGAGCTCTCTCTCATGCCATGATTCAAAGGGATTATTTTCAAAATGTGTATTTTTTAACCCTTTGCCAACACAACAAAGCATTTAATAGAGATGCATTCCCCCATTCTTTGAAGGGGGAAGAGCTCCGAGCAGGAGTGTTTGCACTGATGCTGCTCTCTAGTCCAGGAGGTCACATTTATGTATAAAAATGGCTGGAGGCTTGGACTAAAGATGCTACACCTGCCCGTAAACTAAAAGAAGAACCCAAGGGTATTTCCTGCTCACTCAAACCCAGGATGTACACCCTTCAGCTGACCTCTGTGGGTTTTG
>NW_010101248.1:0-5006 GCF_000699245.1 Pterocles gutturalis
TATAGACATATCTCACCTTTTATATATTCTTTTCCTAAATTACCATGTCCATTAGGAAAATATTAGCAACTGGGCAGTTTTACCTGCCTTTCTTCTTGGAGCTTTTTGACCAAATGACTAGCACTGCTTTGCAGTTAGCCTAAAAATCTGATATTTGGTTCAGCGCTTTAAAAAGGGGTTTATTTACAATGCCAAACATTAATTTCTTCTCAGTTTACTGGTAATCATCAAGTTTCCTCTTCTCTCTTGCTCATAATTTAACACACCCTGCCTTAACAGAGGCTCAAGAATTCACCAAGCAACAGTTGGTTCTATCTGATTGCTCTAAGTGCTTCTGGGTAAAATAAGGAGTTCAGTGCAATGTGCACAGGATGTGTGACAGCACATACACCATGGAGTGCTGCAGACTACATTAAATAAAATAAAGCATTAACATGTTCAAAAAGCACACACCCAGCTCAAATGTTCATATACAAACATCACATGGACAATTACAGTTTGAGCTACAGCAGGTTCCTTCAAGTCTCCTTACAGCTTCATCCCTCCGTATTGCTCAGTGTTCTTTGCAGCACAGTTGTGAGTTTCTGGAAGCTGGAAGGATTTAATTTTTGCCCTTGAGCCAGTGGCAGACATGAGAATTGAGTTGCCATGTGTCGGAGCTCTATAGGCCCTGCCAAAAAATACTGCTCTCCATAGTACACAAGAGACTCAGTGTAGATCTTGGAAGATTACATAGATCTGCAAACTTCACCAGTAATTCCTACTGTGAAGCTGTGATGGGTTTGCCCTTGGCTGGGGGCCAAACCACACACCCGCTCACACAATTCCCGCCGCCCCATCCGAGCAGAGGGGAGAGAATTAAAGTGAAAAATGCCCCGGGGGTTAAGATAAGGACAATTTAATAACTAAACTACAATAATATTGAAAATAATACTATATACAAATATACAAATGAGTGATGCACAGTGATACTGCTGGGAGAGTCCTGAAACTCATGGAACAGAGATAACAGTCCGAGCATCCCAGACCGAGAGCTGACCGGGGTTGGGAGTAGGGGAATGGCCTTGGGAGAGAGACCACCTGGAGCGAGATGATCCGGAGCCAAAGAAGATCCGGAACCAAAGGGACCCGGAACAAAAAGGGAAGATCTTCCGGAGGGTCCTCACCTATATACTGGGCATGACGTGTATGTTATGGAACAGATTATTGGCCACTCTCGGTTTCAATTCTGAACCTAAGATCAAATCCTAGGCTAGTAATCGAGGCTGTGTTCCCTCCCAGTCTCCCCCCACACCCCCGTCTGCGGGGAGCAGAGAAGCTGAAAGACCTTGAGTCTTTCTTGAGAAGCTGCTGCTTCTAAGAAACTCTGACTATGATGACTTTCTACAGAAACATTTTGTCATTTACCACTCACAAAAGATTCAAACAGTTATTCCCTTAGGAGCCCATGCGATGTCCCGATGTCACCTAATAAGACAGTGTAAGAACCAAGAAGTCCACACAATGCATCAGAAGTTTCCCATAAGGTAGGTCCATTTGCAGTTGCAGACTTCAACCAGGCTGGCTGACATCAACTTGAAAAATGACATTGGCTTGCAATAAATAAATTAAAAAAAAAAAAAAAGTTGTAACTCATGAGCATTTGCAAAGTCATTTCCAAGACACAGAATTCTAATGACTTCCAGAAAGCATCCTGCAGCCATGAGAAAAATCCTGGAGAGCACAGAGCCCAAAAGCATAACAGATCCCTATGGGACTAGACAAACAGCATGCAGATTACTTCAGAAGTATGTAACAGCTGCTCATACGAGAGCAGTTATTTTCAAATAGTTATTCTACCGTGCAAAAGCACAATATGAAATATACCCCACCCGCTGTGCACACAAGGTCTTGTATGCTCACTAGTGTTTATTGCTTCCCGTATTCCTCTTCAAAAGCTTGTGTTTGTTTGAGTCCACAAACTCTGTATCTCATTTGCCAAGCAAGCATCTATTTTCTCTTGACGGTTTTATACTGGCATGGACACTTAACACCAAGAAGTATTCAGTGAAAGAACATTAAGTTATTTTTTCCAAACTTAGACAAAGACAAGATGAAAAGCCATTGGTGTGTCCTAAGGCAAGCTTACAAAAGCTATCAGAAGGAGCTACTGTAACAAATCTGCCTTCTGGAGTTGGCTTTGTACTTTTCACAGTACTAACTTCTGTGACACACCTGACAAAAATTTTGAGATTAATATATTTATCTGCAGACCAAACAATTCTGTCTTATCAGTCCTCTCAAGAGGAAGTCTGAAAATATATATGAGAAAAAAAAAAATAGTCCACATTTCCTGTCAGTGTATAATGAATGCCATCATTTAGACAGTATAGCTTTCCTACTCCAGCAGAGTACAACTGCTCTGTCTTGCACACTGTTTTCTTACAGCACCACGATATGTCAGTATACACTTTGCTGAAGAGAACTTTCTGTCAACAATCAGTGTTTCAATGGCATTAATGTGCAGTAAAAGACAATGAAGCATGACTCAATTAAACCACCAAATACTGCATTTAAATAACATTAACCCCTGACATTTTAAAAGAATTGTGCAGGATTTTAGCTGCATGACTCTTGTTAAGGTCAGTGCTTTAATATATACAGCTTCCAACCCCAAATGTCTGACATAAACCTGTATCAGTAAGCCAATTGAGAATGAAGCCTGAAACCAGGATTTATCTTCTACTGCAAACATATTCTAAGATTTCTCCCAAGCTATTGTTTATGGGAACAAATTTTATTAACCTTCACATGACATAGAGGTAGGAAAGGATTTCATGTTTAATTCCTAATTCCTTTGCTTTTTTGGATAACTAACTTGTGAACTGAGAATCTGGAAATTATTTTTAAAAGTTTTTTATTCTGTAAAAATCTCAAATGCCGTCCGAATGTCACAGGATGGAGTATCGCTTTGGGTCTCTCCCCATGTGTGCCAGCAGACTCCCAGATGTTAGCAAGACTTTATATGATGGGCTTGGAAATCAACACAGCACACACTGAAAGTTACTGGAACTCTTGCCTTATTCCTGCACAAGTTGCCACCACTTAGACTGGCACTGCTTTACACAGCTGCCAGATTCTTACACTTAACAGCATTTTCCCTGTAAAGTGTAAAAGGTGTATTCCTTACTTAACAGACTACTGTTCACAAGTACACAGTCTATGATGGTTGTTGCCAGGACTTTTAGGACCACACCACTCCATTCAAGCATCTGCAAGTCAACAGTTAGTGGGGCCGCTACACAGTTTAGATGTATATCATACCAAAAGGAATGTAAATATGTTTACGTATTAAATATAATTAGCATTGCTGTTTTCATTTTGAACAATCTCCTTGTTACCATTAGGCAGTGGGAGATTAAAAAATCTGTTTACCATGAAAAACAAAGGATACTTACACAATAATACTCACAATAATTGTGCTTAAAGTAAATCCAATGTTCTTCATTTTTTAATTAATGACTTTCACTGAATTAGTCAAAACAAAATCCAACTACTTCTAAAGCTTTAATCAGGCACAGTAGAGCCATAAGAAGGCAATCTAGCATCGGTAATGATTATTAGTACTATTAGCTTATAATGAGAGAGGAAGGATGGTGAAGTAGAAGTGGTCAACAAAGAACTGAAGAAAAATTATTCAGTGGATCTCCCCACATCCTGCTGAGCATTCCCTGGAAACAAGTTAGTTTTCAGACACTTTATCATATTTTTCTTTGTCCTTATTCAATCTTATTCATCAGTCACTGGACACCAGAAATGGCAAAGACTCATTTTCATGGGCATTGCTGAAAGACTGGTTTGTAAAGTAAGAACCTTTTTTTTCAATATTAGCATTGAACTACAATACATAAAATTATAACTGCACAAAATCTGTACATGACGTTCCCCATGACAGCGATCAGATCCACATTAGCATGACAAAGAGCATGTCACCTGCCATCTTCCACTGATATTGAAAGACCATTTGCAGAGACCTAATTGAAAGCCAAGTCTACTTCTGTAAAATTGAAGTCAGAGTAGAGGTAGAGAACCTATCAGAGAAAATAATTATACCAGTTTTAATCCCAAAACGGTGTACACAAATGGGTTAAATAAATTTGTTTTAATATATATATAAGGGTCACTGTAGATTCCACTGTTTTAGGTGAATATTCAGCAATGAGGAAAGAAGACACTTAAATACTTTCCAAATAAATACTAAGGTATATTTTTGGGCCATACAGAGAGCATGATGTGAAATGATTGTCCAAAAATGATAAGATTATGAAGACTAAAGTGAAGACAAGTTAGGCAAAATCTAGTAATTTCATACTGGCAAGATGAAAGTTGAAAAGATAGGAAAGAATGTCCTAAAAGATTCATTTTGTGAGTTTGGATTTCAAGGCCAATCAAAAAAAAAAAGGAATGAGAGAGAAACACTGAGTAAGCTTGGTGTTCACCACCAGCAATGGAAGAAAGGTGCTCCTCACATAAAGATTTGTTCCAAACTGTCAGACTGCCAAGGACTTCTTGGATTTTATCCACTAGAGAATAATCAAACAACATCAGAAGAAAAATACTAATAAAGCAATTTTATATTTCAAAAGATAGTTTAAATATTTTTAGGAGCTAAGTTATACCACTGAACATGCAGATTGATATAAAATTTAAAGCCTTGGAAAATCTTGCAAGTATAGGATGACAGCAGTATAATCAGACACTGTTGCAAGTAATCAAATTATCAAACTGACCTAACTGACAAACAGGTTCTATAAAATATTGCATTTCATTTAATCCAGGGCTTTAAGAGTGTTCGGGAATTTTGAGAGCACTTTACACAGCAAAACGGCCCGCTGTTGAGTACGGAAATATGGACTAGATCCATGGCTAGTAAGTAGATTTCAAAACTTTCTGAACTGGTGTGCACAAAGGGTTATGATCAGTGGCACCAAGTCCACCTGGAGGCCAGTCACTAGTGATGTACCCCA
>NW_010101249.1:0-25426 GCF_000699245.1 Pterocles gutturalis
TCTAACATTCTGTGATTCTGTGAATAAATATTCCTGAGGTTACTCCAAGCACATTACATATTAATGGATGAGGTTATCTATAACACTTTCCTACTCTAAGTGTGTGTTCTGCATTATGAAAATATTAGCAAACTGCCCTGCAATATATAACATCGGTTATGAATGATTCATCTTTATTTGATGATGCTTTCGAGAGTTTTAACCCCCAATTTTTCCTGTAGTCCTGATAAGTCTTGAGACATTGGGGTGAGGCATATACAAGATGACTTCAGCATATCTTTTCTTGGCAGCAGACAATGGTCCCTGGCCTTTCTGTCCTTGGTCAAGCAGCAGCAGTAAAAGTTCCCTGCATGGTGTAACTGAAGCATCCTGCCCACAGGCTGTGCATCTGAGTCAGAAGAGCAAAGGCTCCATGCACCACTTGAGCATTCAGCCACAACAGTGGAGACTTGAACCATTTCTCATTCTTAAACACATAAGCAATCTCCAAATAACAACACATGAATAGCATGGTTATAGTAGAAATATGAAACATAACATATACTATACTAATAAGAGAGCTAGGTATGTATTTGTTTATAGGAACTCCTAAAATATGCTTGATATTTCACTATCTACAAGTGCATGAAATGAGAGTTTAACGTTGTACTTATATTTTTTTTAAACTTGGGAAAAATGCTTACAATCACCTACAGCCAACTTACAGGGTTCACAGCAAAGTTAATAGTTTTGGGACACAAAATAAGAATAAGTTTTGTCCTTAAACACTTCTCTTACTTTGAAAAGAGTTCTGTTCAAGAAAATAATGGCTTTAGTCCTAGACATAAAAAAGCTAAGAGAATGTCTGCTTTCCAAAATGAAAGAAATAACCTTATCTACCTATGCCGAAAACTGCAGGCCGTGTGACTGTTTTCCTGGGGTCTAACACAGAGCTCTGTTTTCTAAACACAGAGACTCACTTTTCCTTCAGAAGAACTTATTTTGAATTAAAACATACTCATACTTGGAGGACTGAAGCATTGATCTCAGATTTCAAACAACATTTTATTAAAGTGAAAGATAAAATATTACAACTATGGTGTCTGTTTATTGATAAATGGGAAATGCAAAAAGATCACAAAAAAACATGAAAGTCTACCACAAGCTACTTTGACAGAGTGGTATGGAAAAATGTAATTACTGTTGGGTATTATAAGTACAGTGACAAATCTAAACTAATAATGGAAGGATTTCCAGAACTAATACAGTTTTTGTTATAAAAAAATAAATACCATAAGAAAATGAATTTAAAAAAGAGGTACCAAATTCCTGAAATTTGAATTTGTGCCATAGTAATCATATCAGATACATTAAAATGTCACAGATGCTGAATAATGTTTTAGAACTTCAGTTTGGGTAAAGCATACACCAGAGCTCATGCTGTTGTCGTAAATGTCCTTTTCTGAACAACCACCAGTTTATCTTCTCTTATGCTTCCTGTCATGCCTGATAGGAACTTCCATAATATCAGAAAAATTACGATTTTACCTATTAAAAATTTTTCTAAAACTCATTTTTGTCATTATACTAACAAGAAAACCTGATGACAGTTGTGCATCTACAGCACCAGACAAAAATCTTTTGGGGTTTTTGTACATTCAGTTGGAATTTCTCTCATATCTTAGATAGTAAACCCTTTAAGGCAGTGATGGGTTTTTATTTTCTGTGTACAGTATTTGCTGTAGTAGAACTTTGCTCTGATAATTGATAACACTTGGCACTTGTGCAGCAAGTTGACAGGAAAAAAAAAACCAGCCCAGGTTCCAGTCTCTGGCAGCAGATATTTATCTGCTGACCAGCTTCATTAGTCTTCTGCTGAAAGAACAAACTCCTGCAAACACAAAACTGAATAAGGGGTTAGATGCTGATAGCTCCCTATTCCTGAGAGGGCTGGTAGCTTCACAAAGTCAGGTAATAGAAGGGGAGCATAATATTTTAGGGGAACCTGCTGAATTCCCAAGACATTTAGACAGCTTATCAAGTTCAAACAGCCTTTTGACATGCGTTAATCAGACTCCTATTTACAGAGCACAAGCTAATGACACTCATCTACCCAGCAAGAAAGGCTGCTGTCCAAAAACTCATCTGTTGCAGCAGTTGAACAGTCTGTGTCCTCATAAGCACTCTCAAAAAAGTGTTGTGTGTGCCTGGAGTCACACTTACACTCCCACACGAACAAAACCAGTTACAAGCATCACATGCTGAATTTCAGCAATTTACACTTCTCTGTTTATAGAAAAAATATTATTCCAAGAGATAAAAAAAGGTCGAGGGAGAAATCATGTCCAGGTACTGAGCAAGATGTCTGAGGAAACAATGGGCAGACAATACCTGATGCAAGCAAAAAAATTATCCTATCAGAATCACTTTAGCGGATTATAGTGCTCTGAATTTAGTCTTGGTCTATGAGCTTTGGGCAGGTTTTAAAAGCTAACATGTTGCTTTTTATGAAAATAGGACATGGCACACAATTATCAATAAAGTTAACTATTTTATTTTGAGGGATACTTTTAGGCAAGGAAGACTCCCTAGAATTATAAATTCATTTGAGCTGTTAGATGCTATTTCTATGGTATCTGTCTCACTCTTGTTCCCATATTGCTTTTCTGCCAAAAAGAGGCAAAATGTTTAACGTCTTGTTACAATATTGTCAGTTCTCTCTGTCAGGCCTTCATCTTTAGCTGAAGATCTGTGGTCTTATACTACACACTAAGCAGATATTAATAATTTCTTGCTAATAAAAAATAATGTGATCGTAAACATGCTGATCAGTTTCAGCACTAAAGAAAACAGTTTCAACTTTATTGTTACGGTCTCCTGAGGAAAAAAAAAGGAGTATTTGGACATAGTTTTGAAAACATTCCATAATACAAAAGACTTTCTTTAATCTCAGTAATATTTCAGTGTATACTCACTGCTATAAGGCCCTGTTTACCTATGAAAAAAGTGAGAAGCAACAGTAATAATCATTGCACACATTTTACATTTTTAAATACTTGACTATTTTTATGTGTGGTCTGAACACATCCCTGTTGTAAAGGCTTATCACCTATATTTATGTTCCATTTCAACTCAAAGTGAGGAAACTTTTATCATTAAATATTACCTTGACAAGGTGGGTTCGATTAACGAACCAGCCCTCAATTTCATTTGATCCAGTTCAGATCTCAGTTTCTCAATTTCTTCAGCAAGTCTTTCCTGGAAATTAAAATAGTAAGATATACTTACTTGTGATACAAAATATATTTACTTTATGAGATATTGCTCTTGTAAAGCTAAACAAGTAACATAAGTAACACTGAACGTAGCAGTGACTGTAGTAAGAATAGGCAGTGAACTCATTGAAGCCTCAGTATTGCTAATAAAACATATACATCAAGAGGAGGTTTTACAGCACTCTATATTTTTTTTTCTACTAGCTGGAAGTGATGACAGGACAGCTTTGTACTTCAAATATTTTTTCTTATATAGCTAGGGTGACGCAAAGAACTAGCACTGACTTGGGCACTAACTGCACTCTCTGTGCCAGGCACAGTTCAGAGTGTGACACGCCATTTGCCCTTCAGAGACAGATTCTGTCCTGGCCTTCTTGTTTACTAATAGAGATATTTATTTACTAATAGAGACATAGACTTAGAGACAAAGACATTTTAGGTGCTTCTTTGAGCTATAGCTTTACAGCTTGCTCTTGGGAGTTGATGGAAGTCCAGTATGAGGTGCTGCTGGTGGAAAATGACTGTGCGACAAAAATTGGGTTTTTGGAATCAACTAACAAAAAGACTATTGGCAGCAATCACTAGGGAAAACAGCGGTGTTACCGAATTGTACAAATAACAAATTTGTAACTACTAATAAAATAAGATCAAAGATTTTTAAAAGAAATTAAGAGAGAATGTGGGATGTAGACGTAACACTGCTGTTTCTAGAGTTTAAAATGTTCAGGATTCCAAAACTCTAATAAGGAGAAGGATCTGCACTTAAGTAATATCAGATTCAGTAATTATTACAGTATTTTTACACTATTTCTTGGTTGAATAGAGTTACTGAGATAATTTAGTGATCACACTACTTGTATCAATAAATATAATAAATAATTGCAAAAATACTTTTGATACAAATGTAGATTTTTATACCAGATTTTTCATCCTTGTCAAGAGTTGATATGTACATTCAAGCCAGAAAATAGACTAAAAAAGAATTAGCCACTGTATTCACTTTCACTCTGACACTATTAAAACAATAAAGTTATGTTGGAGATAACATTGTTAAAATACCTTATTTATACAGACAAAATTGGTATCCATAATTCAGGTTTAAATTCTCTGGTAGCAAAGTCATAGAAACTTTTGTTTCAATTGACACAGCTTTAGAAATTTCCTTTTTGTCATCTAACCTGGTGAAGTGTGATCCTGATTTTGTGACAGCTGAATCACCTTATAACTGTGGTAGTACAGTACAAAAATTTTATTTATTTAAAATGCCCTACAAGCTCCTTTTTGAAAGTTTAATCTCTCTGCCTTTCTACAAGGTTATCTGAATGTAGATTAAAGTAATTTATTTGAACAGATACTTTTTTTGTTATTTTTCTCAAAGTTCTTGATTTTATATGTCATATCATAGTTATATTAGTATCAAATGAAGCTCTGTTTTTTAAATTCTGTACAATCTCTTTTACATGGTTTCAATACATTATGAAACACTTCCGTGAATCTGAAGGCAGATGCATTCGTGTATTCTACTGCGCTCAAGGCAAGTATAACTTCAAAACAAAATCACAACATTTGGGATTGGAATAAATATTTGTAATTAATTTGACAGATTCACTAAACAGTATTAGGGGTTAATTTGTGATGAATTATGAAAGGTCACTTTCAGCTATATTTAGCATAATGCCACTGCACCTGTTAAGAAGAATTGCATCAAATCAAGCAATTACATTCCTCACTATGAAAGTGTGACCAGTTATGCATACAACTCTGTTAAACAAGTTTTTCGGAATTAAACTGATAGAACAAAAATTCCAGAGCCAACAAAATCAATATGAATTTAAGTATTGCCTTCCTGAGGCTAGGATCTCAACCACGAACTTAGCTCAGAACAATTGTTAGAGACCCTTAAAGGCTAGTTAAGACATCTGGGTGATTAAAGGAACTATCATTGATTCCAGGAAGATTTTACAGGCTAGTTGGATAATTAATATGCCATATACATACTTCCAAATAATATTAAAAAAATAAAATTACAGTATTTTATAGTACCTTGTCATGTAAAGATTCTTCCAGATTTTTCCTGAAACTTTCAGATTCTTGAATCAAAACATTCTAGAAATACAAAGAAGAAAAGAAATGGATAAACCAGAAAGAAATTAGAGATATGTTAAACATCAGATAT
Organism: Pterocles gutturalis; assembly: GCF_000699245.1. Taxonomy (NCBI): domain Eukaryota; kingdom Metazoa; phylum Chordata; class Aves; order Pterocliformes; family Pteroclidae; genus Pterocles; species Pterocles gutturalis. The sequence goes on from NW_010101249.1 coordinate 5,431, forward strand.
CACAATATACATGTAACCTCCACGTATAAATTAGCAAAGTTAAGTAACAAACAAGCCTTCATATTCCTGGGACTTTAAAATTAAAATCTTCTAATGCTTCAGTTTGAGTATACATTAAATGTAAAACACTGGAAATAATCTAAAAATGTAGGACCATGTTCTATCAAAACCAGCAAAAACTTCGCATTTTCCTTGAACTGAGCAACTGTCACACTCTTACACATCTATCTCTCCCAGGTTCTTCTTTTGGTAGGCCTATTTCTTGCTTTGTATGACATTTTGTTTCAGTGATGCAGACCAGAAGTACATCCTCTGAAAGGCTCTGAAATGTCCTTCTGAAAGACACTGAAAGATTCCCCTCAGATCAAATTGAAGGTGAATAAATAGAAGAGTGAGAGATTAAGGGGGTCATGAGATCTGAATTTTGCAGGCCCATTGTGTCCCGTGTCACTGAAAACCTGTAAATATCATTCCCTCTCCAAGGGTAGATGTTCCTTCTCCTTTGGTGACAGCATTTTACTCTTCCCATAGGGATTGAGATAAAATCATCAGGCTAAAATATGGGAATGACAGCACATGGAAACTTGGCCATTCCTCTGTTCTCGTCCACTTTCTCTCATTGCCTCATACCATGTTGCGCTCTAGTCCTTTACAAGCTTTTCATCGGGCTCCTTGCTGATAAAACTGGGACTCATAATACTTAGCATATCCAGTTAGCAGTAGTTCTGGAAAGATTCTTGTGCGCACTCTTGAATTAAGAGTTGAATGTATAAGTTAGATGATATTTGTGGTAACACCTGGTAATACAAAGTCAACATGATGCCCCCATCCCAATAAAAGTAGAACTGGTTTCACACCGGAGAATCTTTATTAAGCTGTATTTTACACCACCCTTTGCACTGTACCTTTTCTTCAAGTGCTGCCATTCTCTCTTTCAAGTGTAGCTGCAGACGCTCATTGGATTCTGTCAAAAGTCGGTCTACAGTATCTGATAATCTTTTGTTGTGCTCCTCATTCATTTTTTCTCTTTGCCGTGCCTTTAATGTAGAATAGAAGATTGGTAGGGTCAAAATTAACCAGTACAAACTTGTATCATTAAAAAATAAAAAAGCCCTGTAACTGTAGCCATTTAAAGAAATTCCATAGGAAAAGTAATTACAGGTCTTGATTAATGCACATTCATTTTTGTATCAGCAGAATACTTTGAAAGCTGCAACTAGATGTGAACTAGTATATTAAAATGGTTAAGTAAAGTGGCAAGATACTGCCATCACTGCTATAAACAAAACATTTACCAGCAGATAAGTTTGTGTGCTGGAGTGCACAACGTAGCGCTATATTGACAAATTAAAAGCAGAAAAGTGCACAGAAGTTGTCTGAAATACACATACTCTTTGAAGTTCCTGATTCTTCTCTTCAAGTTGGGCTTCTAAGTGTCTCATACGTTCTTCAATGTTTCCATGTCTTTCTTCTGCCTGCAAAAAAACCAGAAAGACTCTTTCTCGAACTGAAGTGGCTTTGTAAGTCTTTATCTCAGTAAAGTTTAAACAAAACATAAAGCAAGCTACTACTAACTGCAAACTTAGTTTTCCAAAAAGAAACCTTATTTAAACAGGCAGCTGAACAGCATTGCTTGAAATGTGTCAGCTACAAAGGCCTGTTACATCCAAGCATCAGCAAAACATTGGAGTTATTTATGAGCAATGAAATCAGCCAAATGTAACATGCAGACTGTGCATGGTTTGAACACAAACCTGCCATCATAAAATTGTAAGCTCCTGAAGCACTGAACTGCACAATGGTTGATTATCAATAAAAAAAAAAAAAAAAGTTAAAGAAAATGAAAACAAATCAGATGGATTCTATTTAGCAATAGAAAGTAAAGTCCAGTAGGACTACCTTCCTACGTATGGAGATCATTTCTTGTAGTTTAGCTTCCATAACATATTGATAATCATCAGATGAGGTAGAAGAGGTTGGATCAGACTAACAAGTCAAGGAAAAGGAGAGGGACAAAATTGAAAAATCAGAACTAAAGACACTGACACTGAACAGAACACAGCACAGAATGCTTAAAAGAAAAGTGACTGAAAATTTAATACTTTTAACTGACAGATTTTTACATGGAATAAACTACACTGATACTTGGTGAACATGATGCAGTTGATGTGGAGAAACTGAAAATAATGGAATGCTAAAAAAGCTATCAACCTACACATGGAAGTTCAAGGTTAGTAATGGTTGGCTGATGACATATTACTACAGAGTGGATTCAAAGCAATACTGTCTATTCTAATGTGGTTTTTTTTTTGAATTATGGCAAACTAAACACCAGAACAAAACTCTACGAGGCCAATGTCAGAAAGTCCTTTATAATTCTTCTATCACTGTCTAGGAATGAAAACAATGCATAAATACTGAATTAATGGATTGGTCAGTTACAGAACTGTGCAATGTTATGGTACATTCCCTAATTTCTAGAAAACAGAAATCATGTCAAAAGAGACAAGGCTGAAGCTTTAGTATTCTATTTTAGAATACACTACATAAGCCCTTTCATCCAAATAAACAATATAGTTTTCATCCCTTTGAAAGGATCCACCCTGGTGGATCTCTTTGGAAGATCAAGGTCATCAGATAAAAGAAGAACCTATAAATAAAAATCCATTAATAAGAATGAAAAATCGTTACTGAGTATAGAAATGGTAATCCATCCAAAGATTCATTACTACTTTTGACAGAAGTTGACCTTAATTAGGTCATCTGTTGCAAAACATGAGTATTCATGTTATTGTCATATCAAACAAGCCTATTTTATCATTCAAGGTAAAAAAAAAACCAAAACAAAACTTAAAGGAAGGGAAATGCTGTATTGGATTTGTTCCTATGGAAACAGGAATGTGCATAAGATGTATAGACGGTGCTACAGATGACTTTGAGTTGTGAACTTAACGCTTGTCAAATGCTATTTCACTGTCAGATTTACCCTCTCTCAAAAAGAGATCCTGAACTTCATTTCTAGATGAGCAAACTTCAATATGTACAATAAATACTAATTTTACAACCATATATTTTTAGGGAGACTGTTTTTCATACTGTTGTCTACTAATCATTTATCAGAATAATTAGGAATAGATACCAAAGTAATCCCAGATTTATATCATAACTTAAAATTTCCCATAACTTAAACTCAGTAGTATTATGAGGACCAAAAGATCAGACAGAAAACAAGCCTGTGATCTAGAGATTTATAAACTGCAGCTTTTGATGTGAAGACATCCATACAAGAAAATCCCACCTTGTATAAATACAAGAAGAATGCTTAACTTTGAAGATCACTACTACTCTTCTCAGACTAAGTGTATTCACAGAAGTCAGATTCTTGCAAAACTTAAGGGAAAGTCAGTATACTTTGCAATTAAGCTAATTTAATAAGTGCTGTTATCATTTCTGATCAGGAAGCAGGTGTATTGTGATGTATTTGAAGTTACTCATTATCTGAAACTATTTTGGCTATTTATTATTACTTGCACCAGTGACAATCCCTTTATGATTTTCTTTATCTTATCTTTTAGTTTTACATATCAGTTTGTTTCAGCACACAAGTGCTAACGCACTGCTTTCTCTCCAACTGGATAAATAGAAAGATAGGGCTGAAAAAGTTAGGTCCCTGTGATTGCAGACAATCAGAAGTGACCAAGCTTTAGTCTCCTCTCTAGAAGATAGATTTGCTTCCCCTTTTTGCAAAATGCAAATAATAATTAATTGTTAATGCAAAATAGGAGGATAACCAAACTAATACTTCTAGGTTCCAAGGGGATCTCATTTACAACTTCTGAAATGTGGTGCTGTCTGTCATGACCTGTCCTTGAGAAGCCAGTCTAACCAGCTCTATAATTTACATTTATTTTTCAAATTAAAAAAACAGATTTTCAGTCTAAACCATGCCATACCTTACTCCTTAGCAGGAAACAGTATTTCCAGAGGATAAAATAATTGTGGTATTAGGCCTAACTATTATTTGGAAGAGCAGGAGGAATTAAATTATTGTCAGAATTATGTATGTTATCTGAATTCTTACATAGAAAACTTTATTGAAAGAACATGATGTTTTTTTATAATTCTTATAGCTATCTAATTCTGTTACTTCCTAACACTTTAATAATCCAGTAAGGTATATGTTTAAGATATATATAAATCTTTCTTCTGTGAAGTTTTCAGTTATTTTATTAAGAATATTAAAATGTTGATAGGTACATACTTGTCAAAAAAATCTTCCTGAATGTGTCTCAAAGTACCTGTACTTCATTTTTTAGAATAAAAGAAAACAGAGCTGATCTCCATGTCCATCTCCCTTTACATCTCTTTGGTAGGAAAAAGTGACTTCAAAATTAATTAAAATTCAATATGCCTTAGAATCAAAATAGATGCCATTATTCAAAACACTTAAAATGTATCTGAATATTTTGTTTCCTTTATTTACATGCATTTCATTTGTTTGTTCCTAAAGTATTATTCCGTATTACTCTAAAATAATGAAATTATTTTATAACCGAGACATTAAACAACTAGGCTCAACTGCTTGCCTGGCAGAGAACAAGCACAGGTGCACAGCCTATAGTACCTTACCTGGGCTCTAATGCTATTTAGGGATTTTAACCACTGGTTCTTAGGTGCCAAATGCATGGGCAGCCCCTGCAGCAGGGACATGAATCAAAAGGGTGTCCCCTGTAAGGGCTAGGGAGACAGAAACACAGGTTCATATTCCCTCTTTCTCTCACTTGCAGAAACCCACCTGCAGACAGAGAGCTGCAGCAGGGAAGAGCAGCCCCTCCATCTCCTAGTGTGCCTAGTCGGAACACACTCCTCAAAGGAGGGTTTCAACACCTCTCATTGCCCTTTATGATGAGGAAGGCCTCAATCCGAGTTTCAAACAGACCCTTTCAGACAAAAAGATCTAGCAGTTTAGCTGTTCCCTAAGGGATTTGCAAATGCCTCCCGCACAGACTTCTCTAGGCCATATTGTCAGGATTGACGTGCCTGTGGTGGCTATGCCTTTTTGTTGTCCGCATGTGTTAGTCAGCCCCAGACCTTCTCACCAGAATAGGCTCTTTGGGAGACTTGGGTGGTTACCGTAAAAACACTGAATGTCTCCGTCTCTGCCTCGTGGATTGAGGCATGAGGCAGAGGCCGAGCCACCAGCATTAGTCATGTTCCCAAAACAGAATTTCAGATACGCATGAGACAGAAGGGACAGCTGTGGACTCTGAGGTTCTTAAACAGAAGCTAGATTTCTTCCGACTTGCTTTGCTAAGAGTTAATTGAGTTATAAACTTTCTAAAGTGGAGCTTGTATGACTATTTGCTTGGCAGACCTTACCTTACATTCTTCTTTTTAATATGACTTGCATGCCTGTTCTCTAGTACTCTGTACAGGAGGATTAGTAAGACACATGGTGTGGTATTCAGCAACTATCACCTAAAGCATTTAGCCAGCACATTCAGTTATAAATAGATTTGTGAAATTGTGCATCTCAGACTGGATTAAAAATATATGGACAAAAACTAACAATGTCTGACTCGCCATGAGATACCGGCTTGAGTCTTAATGCTCACTTTGCACTCTATATGCTATGAAATAGCAGAGAAATAGCCAGTATAAGCCAGCAATAAACAGGAAAATTTTGCTTTGAGGGAATACCAAAGAAGCTTGTATTATTGCTCTCTAACCCTGTTAAAATTCTGCTGCTGCTCCTGCTGCTAATTCACCCACAAAAAAAAAAGTCGCTTTCACATCATCACACAATTTCTAGTCTTTGCATCTCAGATGAAATAAAAAAATACAATTTCAGATGCAGAAAGCACCTGTACAGTACAGGTGCTATAATTTTTCTTCCTTGTGCTGAGCTGCAGGAACAAATCTAAACTTCGCTAATGGTACAAGTCAATTTCCACAGTTTTGACACCTTGAGTTTTGAACACCTGCTGTCTCCAGATTTTCTCCTGGCTTCTTATAGCACAAATTTGTTTGGCTAGCCTTTGAATGAATTATTCAAGAAGAAAGAATGCATTACTGAATCGAGCTATGCAACTGAAGGTGAACATAGGTGACTGTGGTGACTGAGTTACAACAGCTCACAAAGTTATCAGCTACTTGTTCATGTGCTCACTCCTAACCTGTTACAAATGTGACAAAATATGTAAGCTTAAGTCACTCTTTTTTCTGAAACCCAACCTTTCAGTCACTAGATATCCACACATTCTTGTCTCTCCTTTATTTCCCCACTACCTTCTACACCTCATAGGTTTAGTAGGCAACTCCTTCCATTTAGAGGTCTCAACCTAGCTTCTTTCATTTCTTCCTCCTATCAGGACAAAATCTTCTGTGGGAAGGGAAGCACAAGAAGGGTGGTTTGAGAAGACAGTAATGTTTTGTAAACTTTTCTTAGGCTTCCCTCCTTAAAGGAGGTGTTGGTTTTTTGTTTTTTTCTGGGAGAAGATTTATTAGCTTCCTTCTCCAGCTAACACATCATCTTCTCTCCCTCCCTTGTTCTCAAAGAGGTTGCTGTCTTAACCACATCCACTTCTTGCAGGAGAACATCCTTCCCCCCCTTTGCATCCTTTCTACTGCAGAACTTCTCCTTTCCCTTTCTTGCAACTTCCCTACTTAATGCAAACCAGAACTCACCACTGTCACAAAACAAGCATTGTGTTCTACTTGCCTCGAACTTTCAAGTCATTTTTATCACCTTTAAAATAAGCTGAAAGTGTTACTATGCTAAATGTGGTTTATTATGATTATGGTTTCCTCTTCTCCATTCTCTTATGCAGCTAAAAAGCATTATTGGTATTTCTGGTGACCTGCATACAGAAATGACGGCATAAAATGCTGACTGCTGTCTTGTGATCAGAGAAGTGACATGGTACCTCTGCTGCATAGGCACCTGAGGGGGAGAGTGACTGCTAGAGGGAGTGAGTGAATGGAAGTAGGTGGATGCTGGTTGTCTCCACTAGACTCCTCCTTGAATACATGTAAGGAGAAATTGTGTTTGAAAGACTAACCATCTGAGAGTTCTGGATGCTCCAATGTCTGTCCTTTCTGAGGAAAACAAACATCTTACAGGATAAAGAAAGGTTTAGTTAATATTGGAGGGGGGTGCCTTCTACTACCAACTGCCTCTTCTCCAGGGCAGGCAAACAGACCAATACTGTGAGAGTGAGTACAAGGTGGCTCAATGAGTCATGGCAAAAATTTATAAATATAAACTTGGGATACATGCTGAGAGCTGTGCTACTTGTCATGACCAGACAGATACCAGTGCAATGGCCAGGCAGTACATGGGATCATGCTGTTCCAGGTTAGTCTGCCACAGGCTGACTAACCCTCCAGTTGCTCACCCAATGGGCAGAACACAGTGAAAACAAAGCCAAAGAAAAGTTCAAACGATTCAGGTAAATTTATGGGTACTTATCTGAGTTCACTGTATAGTCCAAACTTTTGGAAGTTCACTCCTTATGAACTAGTTTGGGCATAGAAAAGTAGCAAAAGACATTCACTAGCCCATATATATACAAAAAGAAAAACAACCCATTTAAAAAACTGACACCATAGAAGGATCTCATTTGACATCCTTCTTGTGCAGAATACCAACCCAGATTTACTATGAGGAAGAGTATAATAAATTGAATGCAGAATTGTAACATGCATATTTTAAACTGAGGAGGGGGAAATCACATCCAAATCCAGAACATGTATGTTCTGTTTTATCTCCACATGTAAATAATTTGTCTTACATTTCACCCACAGTGAAGCAGTCATGGTTTCCAATTATCCCACACTACTTTCCTTTAAAAAACACGTAAAACATATTAGGCTTAACTCACCTCTTTTGTAACCCCATTAACCTCAGAGGAGCCACTTTCATTGAGGTAGTACAAAAGAAAGGAGAATCAGTTTTGACTTTTTTTGCAGTGCAGAAAGACTACCTGATTTAGGGGGCTCATCTTTTACTTAGTATACATGGACATGCAGTGACCAGGGCTCAGGTAGGTAGGCAGACTTAAGGTAGTCTGCAGTTAGCTCATTTGAGCCCTACCAGCAATGTGTATGCTGACACAAAGCTCAACAAAGGCAAAATTAATTAAGTATTATTCAGCCCCTTAGGAAGGTCTCGTAGCTTTCATCAAATAGCTAGTGTGGTAATGGTATACCAGCTAGCTAAGTAAGCTGCAGTGACTACAGCATTGTCCTTGGTTCTGAGCTTAATTTATGTTATCCGTGAAAAGTACTGGACTTTAAACTTCAGAGCTGTCAAACCATTACTTCAATAAGCTCTACAGTTTGCAAAGACATTGTATACAAGATATATAAAACACAGGTTTATTCAGCCTATTGGTCAAATTCTGGCATTCTTCTTCATGTCATGTATTCCAAGAAGACACAATTTTAAATAAAAGAATTTTCTTCAGTTTTTCATGTAATTGAAGAGAAATTAACAGAACTGCCATTACAGTCTAATGTACTTCTTAGAGACTCCCGCTTGGCAAAAACTTTGACAAAAGTACATCAAAGCACAATGGGGTGGAGTGTCAGCTCTGTTCACAGCTCTCTAACCACATCCCATGAAATAATGTAAGAAGACAAACAGAGATGTATACTGCAGCTTTATGGTCACAACAACAACAGTATCTCATGGAAGTCCCTGAGGGCTCTGCATGGTTGAAATGGGATTTCTGCTTACAATATTTGTCATTAATATATGTTCAAGGAAAAATGCAATTGCAAGAAAAGACATGCTTGAGACTACAAAATACTTACTGGTGCCTAATTGCTGGAGAAATTATTCAGGAAAAAATCCTCTTAAAATAGAAAAAAAAATTAAGCTACTGTGGGCATTAGAATATGTGATTATTTGTTGAATCAGAAACAAATGAAAAAAGTTAAAATGCCAAGGGATTGTTCTAATGTGCACCTGATTTTTTATTAAAATGCAATGATATTTCTTTGGTATTTCACATAGCTCTCTTTTTGCTGATTCTTTTTTTCCCCCCACCATTTTCAGTCTCTGTTTCAGATTTCCACCCATTCATATAAACCTAAAGTGGACAGCACAAAATCTTGATCCCTGAATAATGATCTCGCCTTCATATAATAAAAAAACCCAAACCAACCCAAATTCTCAAAAAGCCCCTCTTGCTTTCTTTCTACTTCTTAACTAAATTACTTAAAAATCAGACTTTATCAGCAAGCTGCTCAGCACTGAAGGCTTCCCTATAAATAGAAAAACATAAGAATTGAAAAAAATCCAACAAATTTAAAAATAGCTGGGCATATAAATAGCTAGAAAGCTTCCTTGGCAATAGAGAAAGGAAAGCTTATATAAATGTAATCTCTTAAATGCATTTTTCTTTATTTGTCTGATTTTAAGAGATGAAGAATAAACATATCATCTTTGTATGTCTTTATGAAGCTGATAATACCTGAGCTATAGGATTAACTACATGCACAGCTGAAAGTATCAGAGGCCAAACAGGAAAACCACGCTATTTCTAAAAATTTATTTTTATCTTATTTTTCTGCAAGAAAGCTGCTGTATAATAATTTATCAGAAAAAAAACAGTTTGAAGTCCTCTTAGGGTTTCACATTTGTCTTTGCAGACACATGATGCAAAGAATCATTCAAAACAAACCTTGTAAGTATGTACTGCAACTTGTCTTCATTTATGTTGTACAAATGATCCCAGCTGCCACTAAGACTTGATTTTGTAGCACTTATTGGAATAAAAATAATTGTTGTTTCATATACCCATGGTGTACGAAAACATCCAGAAGAACTAAGTGAAGGAATGGGAGTTCCCCCTACCCCTTTCCCCTTAAATTAGAAACTTACACAGTAAAATGAATCCTCCTAGGACAAGTAATGCTCATATGCATTGGAAATAGATGACTCTTCTGTAAATATAGTGCAGGCTAACTTAAACATAACTACTTTTCCTGTTGCCAAAATGCTAAAAATTACAAACATGGGATTGAGACCATTCCTGGTTAAACCTGTGGCACATACTTATCAGGAAACGTTTTCTTCTTTCAAATCAGCTTGATACTAGTTTTGTCCTTGAGATGAGGAATCAGGATGCAAATCAATGTTAAACAATGAGGCTTCTGCAGTGAATCTATTTCTCAGGGCAGTACCTTAGTCAGAGCTGCAATTCTCTGAGCCAGTTCAGCCTCCACTTCAGGTAAGGTTTCAGCCTTCCTTATCGTCTGCTGCAGCTTCTGCTCAGCCAGCTCTAGTCGTTCTTGCAGTTGTCTGTTTTTGTCTTCCAACTGAGGGCCAAAGACAGATAAACAGGTATGAAAAAAATAACCAAAATTAAGATTTTCCTCCAGTTTCTTAGGTATTGGGGAAGCGATCAAACCTCACTGTATAAACACAGATACTCCACAACCTGGGTGAGCTTATTGGAAAGGTATTAACTCAAGCATGGATCAGTGTAGGCTGCCAGTCTTACTAACGACGAATGATTTGAGGCTCACAGATCATATGAAGGTGAAGAAAAGGAGTTGTAAAATGGCACTAACGAAGATGAACAAAAAGCTCCTCTGATCAATGTGTTGTTTATCTGAGCACAATAAAAGTATTGGTGCCAGTAAAATGAGAACGTACTAAAAGCAAATATTGACTTCATCTCACAGAAAAGTTTATGTATGAGCTAAAATGGGAAAGAAGTAAAATTCCAAAATAATAGAATTCCCGGCAAAGTTTTTGAACAAATTGCCAAATGCAATTGTCTGAACAAATGCCAGTCATATATTATGAAATGTTAAAACTGACATTTCGTTCTTGATCATAACCTGGCTGCTGTTCGCTGAAGGTTGCAGTGATATTGTTCACTGTGAACCCACAACTGAGTCTCATTTTACAGAGGTGAAATTGATTAATCTGTGATAATAATTAAAGAGAAACAAAAGGACATTTGATAACTACAGTATTTTCTGGCCTACTGAGATAGACCACATGATTAAGAATTTTTTAATGGTTTGATAAGTCTTTCCCGCTTTTTTGTTCATTCCAGGTAACAGAAGACATAATGAAAAAGGAGTGTGCTTTTAGATTCTTTTTTAATCCTTCGAAAGCATGAAAAGGTAGGCTTTTCACATCACAGTGCTTTAAATCAACTTTAAGTCTGCCTGTATATATTGTAAGCCTAATTCTCTTGGTCACTGCTTTGAGTAGGTAGACCTCTGCAACACGACTTACACTGGCAGCAATAAAAACTCAGATGCAGGTACCCTACTTTTCCACTCTTGGGTGGGGTTTTTTCCTAACAATTGAAGATACCTCTTAAAATAGTCAAAAGAAGCTGGCAGAAGCTGGAGAGTTTGAGTTCTGATGCCTTAATTTCCCTGAAGAGGTAGTCACATACATACATATACACACATACAGAGGTATGTGCATATATTTGTGTAAATATATCTGCATACAACCATAGAAGCAGAGATTATCAGACTATATAGGATTATTTCCCATATAGCATTTTATATTGTTTGAAGACATGATAGGTGAAAAAAAAAGGTCTTATACTGAGGCTGAGGAGCAATTTCATCTTTTACAGTTTGAATTACATTATTTTATGTTAGCTTTCAGTTCACATTGTATTCTTCAAATTACCAAGCTGTGTTTTCTGCTAACTTTACACTTCAGCTTTTGGAATCACCGTGTAAATGAAGTACCATGAGAGAAAGCTGCACAATCATGTTATACTTTTTTTAAAAACATATTCATGGATAGTTTAGCTTTGCAAAATTTTATTTACACACTACTAACAATGTGAAATCATTAGACGATACTGTATGCAAATTTTGATCTTTCCTGCAGAAGGGAATTTCTTTTGATTATACTATTTTTTTTTTTAATAAAATTCAGAAAATTGTTACATAAGGAGCAAAGATAATCCTTTACTTAGAGTATATGAGTATGTGCATTTAGGCAAGACACTATCGGAAAACACAGTTAATTTCCAATGTTGAATGTACACATTGATTTGGTATTCATGGTTGTAATAGCTGATATGAAGCTTAGAGATGCTGAACAACTTAGGCAGGGTTTTTTTAGATTAACTGACCTGTTGATTAAAAATGAACAGATTAACCTAATGGAAACCTCCTACTGTAGATCTGCCCCCTTTTTTGCATTAATTCTAACTGTGTATGAAGAAAATAACTGAGTAATGCAGATACCACACCTGACGTAGGATGGCTTCCTTGTTTGCCAGTTCATTTTCCAGCTTATCGTTCATGTCGTGTATGGAGGTGGATTCTCTCTGTGCACTGAGGTAGCGCTTCTCCAGTGTAGTTATTCTTTCTTCCATATCTTCCTTTTGTGCCATTGCCTAACATGACAAAAAAACTTATCAAGAGACATGCAATTAAAATGCTACATAATTTTATACCACTTTAATTTTCGTGCTAACAGTAGACAGAGATGCAAGGTACACTCCGCAGTAATTTTTCTGTTTTCAAGAAAATTTATTTCCTTTGAGATTTCTTGTAATTACAATATTTAAAGCAGTAGCTGTTGAATAGAACAAATGGAAACAATCCTCACCTTTTGTATATTTTTCTAGTTTCTATATTTTTCAATGCAAAAATCCATAGCAAATGCAGCTGACAATTACTTGCTTGCTTCTTACACAACAGCAGGCTTGATCAGAAAATAGAAAAACTGATATAGTTACATAATAGTAGAAACACAGTGCAGTGATGTGGGGAAAAAATATATATATGCACATTTCTACTCTTATTCCTGGGTTCTACTAAGATTTTCTGCCAAGTACATGTAGCAGACAGCCCGTGACATGTCCTGAAATCAGGAAAACAAGCGATCACAATGTTGGGTACATAACATAACCATAACATATGGGTATGTTATCCATATATGTTATGGATAAGGATTTCTTTAAAATCTTGAGCTGTTTTTATTCATGTATTACAAGCTGGCCTCACTGAAGTCAATAGCTGTAATTTAGAGAGATTATTCACTAGTTAGGTCTATTACATTGTTTATTTCTCTTCAATTAATTTTAGTGAAAGTAGAAAATTTTATCAGTTTTAAACTTATGTGTGGCTCTTGAGATGACTTACATATTGCCACGTAATCTTTCACAATGAAAACATTTACTGACGATCACGTCTTGCTTTTTGTATTATATTACATTGTGGAACCAGTGTTGAAGTGAGATTATTTTTCAAGTAAGACACAATGAACATATAAATGGATCCAAATAGCTAGTCCTAAAATGGACCATATCCAGGTGATCCTTTTGCAAATTGCTGAAAAAAACCCCATAAAAATGGTAATTATGTATGTAATTAATTAAAAAAACACAGGAAAAAACCCAATAATTTATCCAAGTTACACAATACTAAACTACTCTTCTTGTTGCAGGTATTTAATTTTCTGCATTGGGAAGACTCTTTTGTGGCAATATGAAATAATGAAGACAGGCACTTCCATCTTTACAAATATCTTTCGCAGCAGATTCTGCACTGACATTTGCTAATTATTCTACGTGCAAAGGTATTAATGGCCACTTTGCTTAGGAAGGGAAGGGCTGAAAGCAAGTAAGGGAATAGCATATTATAACAGGGGTAGTGAAATTACCACACATGAGTAAATACTATAACTGATTATATAAATAAAACCTTTTCATAAAACAGCCCAGGAGTTTTAAAGGTGTTCTTTAGACTGCCTACAAGACCAACATCTCTGTTTAACAGAGTTTATCTTAGAATTTTGAAATAGCTGGAAACTTGCCAGAATGCACTCTAGTAATGCTAAACCACAAAGGATTTGGCCTTCCTCCTATTAAGTTGCACACATACACACCCACATTTATGAAAACGGTTTTATAAAGAGATTTCTAACACTACTTCTTAAAGTAAATTTTGTGTTTCCTATGTATGAGGGCTGGTAACAGTGCTCAACTATTGCTGCCCATGTTCACTGGCCTCCATCAGCTTGTAGTGGGTACCACAGGAACAAGAGAGAAATATGAGGTGAGTGTGGTGAACTCCTTACCTCTCTAATGTCTCTCTGATATTTACTGTTCATTTCTTCTGTTTTAATGAGCTCCTTTCTGGCAGTCTCTGCTTCCTGCTCTACCTCTCCCACACGGGAAGACAGTGCAGCTAAACGCTCCTTCATTTGTGCCATTTCATAGTTTTGCTTTTCCAGTAGTTCCTGAAGTTCAACAACTTGACTGGCTTCATCATTTGAGTCTATGGAACCATTTGATAAGCGCTGTTAACAGAGAAGTGACACTATTTATTAATTATCTTTTAATAAGGACTCTATCTAAAGAATTTATAAAACAAAGATTATTTTTAAAATTACAAAAGCAACTAGGAAAAGAAAAACACAATAATTTTCCTGGTAGATAAGAGAGGGTAGTTATGAAAAAATTGCAAAAGATTAGTATTCGTTCATGTCAAGGGATTCCAGAATGCAACATCACATAGAGAAGTAAATGTCTGCATTAAGAGCAAGACACTATACAAAAACAGCTTGTTTGACATAATGACTATTCAAGTACAGATTGCAACAACACTACTCCTAAAAAGTACGTATAAGTCTTAGCTAAATTTACACAGCATTTGAACTTAATCAAAGTCTATTTCATTTGCAAAATAGGCCATGCTGCAGTCAGGAAGCAACATCAATAAATCACAAATCCACTGTACTGGAACGTCTGGTTAGGTCTACATTAGAAACAAGTTCTGCTGAAGTAATGTGTGTGCTGCTGAAGCCCCTGATACAAATATAGTTATAAAGAAAATAATCAAGAGTCCAGAACTCACATTGCAATTGGAATATGATCTCAGGAATACGATTTATGTTGCAAATAAATGATTTCAGGAAAAAAGTGGGTTCACTAGCAGGACTTGTTGGCATTGCCTCACTATAAGAGATAGTCACAGTAACCTTTTCCAGCATAGGCTAAACCATGGTTTCATACAAATTTAATAATCTCAAATTTAAAAAAAAAAAGACAAAACCAAGCAAAACCAAAATTATTTTATTTTGACCTATAACACGCAAAACCAAACCAAAGTAGTCCAACCTGTCATTAACTTTCTTGATTAGGTGCAGTTTTATCAGTTAAATTTATATTAGGCAGTATAGGAACAAAGTATTTAACTGTAATTGTAATTTTAAATAGGTTATGGATCTCAAAGAGCATCATACAGCAATATTGGTCCTAAAAGGTGCTTGTTGCCATTCAGATGGTAGGGTGTATATCAATGTATACATGAAATATTCCTACTGAGAACTGAGAGGAAACCAAGCTTGCATTCATTAGCACTTTTGTATTATTATTTTAAAAATATATTTATACAGAAATCTTCCAGCAAATTCAAGGACCATTACTTTGCTTAACGGCTTTAACAACATTCTCTCCCCAATCAGCCATAAAATGAACCCAGATCAAGACCACCTGTCCCTCTGTGGATCATTGAATAAAATTATTTTACTCTAAAAATTCATTACATCAAATAACTCAGTTCCAAAATTGCTTTATTTGTACTAGTTAATTATATTATCTTGACATTTTATGTTGGCTGCTGGACCATCATTGATCTACTTTCAGGACACCAAGGTAAAATGACAATAGCAATTTAAAAATTTACTTACACTCAGTTTGTTGTTTGGAAAGTGTTCAGTTAGTCTACTTGAATGAAAATCCTATTAATATGCAGTAATCACATATGTAAACAAAATAGTATTCAAACAGGATAAACCATTCTAACCATCATACTTTATTCCACTGTGTAAATTTGAGATAACTTTGTTATCTATTAAATTATAATCTGCTTTAGTTTTAATCTCATGAAACAATTTTAGCAGTTGTTACAGATGAACAAATTTTACTTTGCATTGAATTTGCCCTACAACTCTCTAAATAGTGGTCCAGGAACTGCTGTAAGGTTATAAGAAGCCAAATACCAAATCTGAAAAACAATAAATTACATGCGATCATGTATCTCATGTGACACAAACCGTGGTCATTTTGAAATAGCAAGCTGTAATATCTAGGAGTATGTTCACTGGCAGAGAAATATTTTCTTTTCATTAATAGAACTGTTTTCCTTAAGATAGGAATAACCAAAACACATATAAATTAAATGGGAAAGATATATAATTTTTTTTACTAATTTACTTAATATCTGAGATTTCTGGAAAGACAAATAAAATTTTACTTAGAATTAAACTGTCACCACTAGACAAATGCCATGATTGCCAATTATGCATGTATATACATGATTGACTTATGCAAATAAACTTCCCTCATAATTCTTTGATGAACTCTTTGTACATGCTGCTTTAAGTGCACTCATTGTTCACTTTTGCTTTAGATTATTCTTGTATTCATATATAGACCTGGCTGGTATTTAAAGTTTCCAACTCACCAAAAATACAAACATTTTAGTTTTTCTTAGTACAATTAGGACAAAAAAAAGTTTTCAATAAAAATAGATTTAAAAATAAAAAAGCCTCATCTTAAAATTTGGTATTTTTAGAATTTTGAAGCATACTTTAGAAGTTTACCTAAGGATTTGAACTGCCATTTTGCCACTTTTATGCCTTGCTATTATTTTATGATATATCTTTATGTGGGTACATTACATGGAGTAGTCACTTCAAAAGACTACCAGCAGAAAGTTATTAAGCATTAATTCAAGGAGTAACATTCCTCAGGTTCTCAGGAGGGTTATTACCATCAGTTTTATGGTCAGACTTTCCCCTCTCTCCTAAACAAAAAAATCTGGAACAAGATGTGAAAATATGCTATGCCAGTAGAAGCAAAAGGCATCCTGTAGATGATGCTGATTCAAGTGCATTTTCTGAATTAGTGAAAGGAGCAGGAACCTCCCATGCCCCAGAGGAATTCCCTATGGAATACGCTGGGGGACAGAACCATAGCATTTTCTCTATTACTGGTTTTGTGAAGAATATCCATGACTCTCATATTTTTTTTTTTAATTATTTTTAATTTTATTTTTATGTGCCTCATTTTTTTTTATCTAGTTATATTTTTTGTGCTGAAATATTTCCTAGTACTCAGTGTTGCCTGTTAATGCTGTGTACTAATCACAATCCATTAGTAAATAAGCAATTAGTTGAATGCTTATAATAATGAAATATAAATTTTGGTCACATCTCTGTTAATTATTACCTGAAGTACTAGGGGAAAGCTCAAAAGAAGTTTCAAAGTAGACATTCTTAATTGTCACATCCCTACACTACCCAAAATCCCCAATATATGCAAGAAATACTGTCAAATTAGTATGGGGCAGGGTGTGGGGGGGAAGAAAGTACTCAAACTAAGAACTGAAAGTAAGCTGAAACAATTGGGAAGTCTTTATAGGAGGGCAGGAACATTAAATAAAACTTTCTAAGCAGATGAAACATTCTAGTAGAGAAAATGAAAAATGGTCCCCTGATCCAGCTTACAAGTTAGTCATCCAGATAAAGTCTTCAACAAATTTCATGATGCTGTCTATCAAATGTGGTCATGAAAAAGCTACATATGGACACATTCCTTAATTTCAATAATTTCACAGAAAAGTATCTACTAGTAATGGCAATGGCTATTTCTCCTTGAAAAAAGAAACATGGCAAATAGCTCATATGCTCCAATGCTTCGCTTTTTTTTTTTTTTTTTTTAACTAACTAGTTTATCCAATAAGAGAAGTCCATCTGTTTCTATCACATTTATTTATTTAGACCACAGTGCTGCAGAAATGGCATCATCATATATTCCTGACAATCTTTTTCACTTTCTACAGACACAACAGGTACTCACAGCTGCAATGTGTGCACGCCTTCTACACATGCCATAAGGGTCTCTGCCCTCTACCCCTGCCCCCTTCCACAGGTTTCTCAGCCAGATGAGAAATCTGGTTGGCATCAGCCTGAAAGACCTAATACAACCTCAGATGTCTTTGCTTGGGTTAGTTCAGAGCAAACAAAGGTAAATGAGCAACTACATCTGTACCCAGCAATGTGGCACTTGTTTTCCTCATCACTGAGAAGAATGAGGGCAAGAGCAACAGCAAGAGAGAGGCCTGCTTTGGTTTTTTGCGGGGGTTTTTTTGTTTGTTTGTTTTTTGGGGGTTTTTTTTGTGGTATATCACCATGAACCAGATAAATAACTGAGAAATCACAGTCCATACTAAGTGTTTCAGAAATGCTCTTATTTCATAAAGAAAGCTTTTACATTCACCCAGCTATAGCAAAATGAGCTGGGAGGAGAAACAGAAAGGAGATGAAATAATCGTCAAGTAAATCTGACAATAGTGATGGTATTAACTATAGCAGAGGCATCATACTGCAGAGGAAATCAAAGTTCAAAAAACATCCTGTAGGGCTGAGTGCCATAAAGGGTAACATGGATTGAACAAGAAATGTCTGTGGGAAAAAAAATCTTTGCTTATGATCTGTGGAAATGGAGGAGGGAAGTAAATGTTCATATTCCCTACTGATGAACAGTATGAAAAGGAAACCAACATCCCTGGCATCAGATTTTCTTTCCTTCAAGATCCAAAAAGAACAGCAGTAAGGCAATCTGCTGCTTGTACAGGAGTGTCAAGAGGGAGAAGTACAGTAAATTGCAGCATTACACATAACAATAAATCCCCCCTGGACTGTTGCTTCTCTACCCTATTCTCTCTGCCATGAAATAATAAAAGGAAAACCAGCTGCAGACTGGTTTACTAGCAAAAAAAAAAAACAAAAAAAACAACAACAATGGTAAAAGGAACACAACAAAGAGGTGTAAAACAAGACAATATTGTAGCCTCTGTTAATCCATTTCATATTGCCCTTTCAATTAAGCCTTAGCAATAATACTGAAGGCAAAGTGAGTGGAGGTGCACTTAAGTTTAAAAAAAAAAAAAAAAAAAAGAGTAAGGACACCAGACTACAGCAGCTAGCAAAGAAATTGTAAAATTGTTCCAACCTATTGATTGCAAAGTAATTCCCCATTTTATTTTGTAGAAAGAACCTTACAGTCCACTATGTTTGTGTCAAAACATACACAGGAATCTAATTTTATAAAGGCAAACCCCAAGAACAGTAAAAGTACCTCTAAGTGATATTTTCCCTCCAGTTGTAAAACACCTGACACAGATATGTTTGGTCTAAATACTATCAACCAGTAATGAATTATGTATTCTGTGCTAGAATTTAACCTCAGAGAGTGGTGAGAAGGAAAAAAATAATATCTTATAGGGTTACCTCTGAACAAACAGCAGTAGAGAGAGGATTCATTTACTTGACAGAATTCCTCATGAGCGCTTCTCAGTTTGTGGCAGTATGAGCGCAGGTGACTCACATGATGCCCCTGTGCATATGCATTTCCATGCCTGAGGACTAAATTAAGCTCTGTCTAACCACAAGGTACCTTTGAATAACTGAAAGTAATCTTAAAAATCAGAAGTCTTGTCTTTTAGAATTCCTAGAACAAACTAGTATTTTTATAGTGTAAGCACTGGGGGGAGGTGGGGGGGAGGGGGAGTCAAGATTGAAGCCCTCACCATTTTCTCAAGTCAGTATAATGTCATTATGGTTTTTGAGAGTTCATGCTGAACAAATTTCTCTTAGGCTCTTAACATTCAAGGCGTCTGTGTTAGGCAGGCTACCTTTGACCAATAAAATAACCCAGAAGACTTCTGACACTATGCAACACTAGAGTTATGTCAGAATTATCTTAAAAAATAACAAAACTTTTGTTAAAAACCACCCTTTTGATTATACATATTTTTCTTGACATGCAACATAAAATCTAGCATTAAAATGGGTTTTCAAAGATCTGCCCAAAGTGAGTTCTGTGTGCTAACCATGTGAAAGTTCATTTGCCCACATAAATATGGTAAATATATGCAAGCAAAGAACACAAGTTTATGCAAGTTCTTTCCAAACCTTACAACATGC
>NW_010101250.1:0-1798 GCF_000699245.1 Pterocles gutturalis
AAAAGGGGGGTCCAGCCTCTCCCGTTGTAGGGGTGGGTATTTGGGTGCTGCTTCAGCATCACCTGGAATTTTTTTTCTTTGTAGCACTGATCCTAGATTATTTGAACCCAGGGCAGCTGGAGGAGGGAGGGGAAGGGGAAGTGGGGACTGCCATGGTGTGGCCAGGCTGCTTTGCTTGTGCAGCCCGTTCCTGGGAGAGACCAGTGCAGTGTGAGAGCCAGCCAGGATCTGAGCGGGAGAGGAGCCAGGGCCCGGCAGGGATGCGGGAGGAGCTGGGCTGTGCCTGCAGGCACTGGCAACCCAACAGGGAACAGCTCTTGTTTGTCCAGCAAAGAAGGATCAGACTGTTTGGAAAATCAGTCGGAAAACTGCGCTCCCTTTCCATTATGAATACTTTGGGATG
This sequence comes from Pterocles gutturalis, assembly GCF_000699245.1. Lineage (NCBI taxonomy): Eukaryota > Metazoa > Chordata > Aves > Pterocliformes > Pteroclidae > Pterocles > Pterocles gutturalis. Next base: position 404 of record NW_010101250.1, read on the forward strand.
AGCCACGGCTGAGAGTCCCTGCAGAACTTTGCTTGGGGGACTTTATGTACCCGGTGGAGCCTGGGAGCAGGTCCAGGAGCCCCTGGGGCTGCTGCTGGGCTGCCCCTCAGAGTCCCCCTTCCCACATCCCTGTGTACACATGGGCATTGGTCCATGAGGCTGGGAGGTGGTTCAGGAGCAGAGGGAAATGCTCCGCGGCAAAGGATGGAAGGAGTTTACAGAGCACCTGAAATCAAGGGGATGCTGCGAATAGTGTGGGTGTCGGAGGTGCTGCCCCATCCGAGCTGCTGCAGGAAGCAGGGCAGGAGTGTCCCCCATAACTGTGCCCATCCAGGCTGAGTTTTGACGGCATCTGGTTGGGAATGGGGCTGAGCTGTGCCGTGCTCGGCAGGATGGCTCCCAGACGGGCTGGGTAAGGGGGAAGGCAGCTCTCGGCCCCTCGGCTGTGCCTTCAGCCAGCCAGGCTGTGTAATTCCCTCTGACAGCTCAATGCAGAGCGAAGCCGGCAGCAGCGGATGCATGAAAGGTGAGTGTGCTGGACCCTGAATAATGCGGGGATCTGCTCTCTCTGACATGCTGCCCGGGGAGCCTGGGGGCAGGGAGCAAATGCTGACCCTGGGCTCTTTCCTGCACTGTCTTCCCCCAGGGCACGTGGGGTGTCCTGACTGTCCCACCAAGCCCATCGTGGAGCCAGGGCAGGTGCAATGTGTGTTGGCTAGCTGCTCCCAAGCAGATGTGGGTGTCATCCTAAAAGGCTTTGGGGGGCAGGGAAGGGGCCACCAGATTTGAGACACAGGCTCTGCACGTCTGCACTCCTGCTGGGAGCAGGAGCGTTGGCAGCAGTGTCCCATGGAGGCTCGTGGTGGCAGCCGCAGGGGAGCTATCTCCTGGCCCAAGGCCACCGTGGTGGGGTGGGCAGGGCCCCAGTGCACCCTCATCCCTGACCTGCTCCCGGGTGCATGCACACGTGTGCACACTCCCCCTCCTTGTGCACGGGTGCTGCGCTGGCAATGACAGTGCCAGCAGTGGGCGCAGCTCTCCTGCTCCATCCCTCCAACAAGCTCCCACGCTGGGGGGACTTTTATTTTTGGTGTTTAATCCACTGGTTTAGCTCTCAGACTTCTCGTGGCAGTGGTTTTGTTTTTGCTGAGCTTTTTTATTTCCCTTTTGGATTCCTCTGGAGCTGGAGAAAGCTACCGTGGCAGCTGCCCTCCCCTGGGGCATGTTGATGTGGGGCAGCATCCTGCTGGGTGCCGGCTAAAGGAGCCACAGAGAAATACAGGGGGGATAGAGGTGATGACCAGCACCAGAGAGCAGGACCCCCACTGCCAGCATGCAGGGAGGGGCTTCTTTGCTTTTGGGGGCGGGGCTGGAGCAGCGCAAACCCTGGTGTAA
>NW_010101250.1:1849-11454 GCF_000699245.1 Pterocles gutturalis
GGGTGCAGGGGTCCCCACGGAGAGTATTTTGGCCACACACAGGGCAATGGGGGGGCTGCAGGGAAGGGAACGAGCTCCCAGCCCAACAGCTCCCTGGCTGGAGGCGATTGCTGAGATGCACAATGGCCACATCATGCCCTGAGCCCTCGCCCACCTCCCTCTCTCCCTCCTCCCCAGGCAGGATGCAGGTCCAGGGCCTCCTCCTCCTGCTGGCGCTGATCCTGCTGGCTGGCACTGCTGAGGCTGGCAAGAACAAGAAAGGTGAGAGTGTGGGGCCAGTGGGCAACCCAGACTGTGTCCCCGTGTCCCCACAGTGAGCACCTGCTCCCCCTTCCCTTGCAGAGAAGGCAAAGAAGGACGGCTCTGAGTGCGAGGACTGGCGCTGGGGACCTTGTGTCCCCAACAGCAAGGACTGTGGCCTGGGCTACCGCGAGGGGACTTGCAAAGATGAGAGTAGGAAGCTGAAGTGCAAGATCCCCTGCAACTGGAAGAAGAAGTTTGGAGGTGGGTGCATGGCAGTGGGGTGGCTCTGGACCACCCTGGGCTGGGTGGCTGGGGCTGGTGGCCATGCCGAGTCCTGCCTGGCTCTGACATCTGTCTCCTCTCTTCCAGCCGACTGCAAGTACAAATTTGAGAGCTGGGGGGGGTGTAGCGCTCAGACGGGCGTGAAGACTCGCTCTGGCATCCTGAAGAAAGCCCTGTACAATGCCCAGTGCGAGGAGATCGTCTATGTGACCAAGCCCTGCTCTTCCAAGATCAAGTCGAAGTCCAAAGGTCAGTCCCCACTGCTCCTGTCCCCAGGAGGGTCCTGCTGGGATCCTGGGCAGGGGCTCTCCAGGGGTAGCTTGGCCCCTGGGGGTTGGGCTTTGCTGGTGGTGTGGGGGATCATATAGGATGCTCTTCCCTCTGCATCAGCACATGCGACAGCCCCGAAGTCCAGCCTGCTGGGTGGCTGGGATGTGGGTGCCTCTAGGAGAAACCCTGGTTCCCCCCCAGGTCACTGCCAGCTTCAGTGGGACAGGGATTTTCCCCTCTCCTCAGGGGGGCTGGTGTGACTTTGCACGATGGGGGGAGGCTGCTGGCTGGGATGCTGCCGTTGGATGCACTAACTAATCTCCTGTGCTTCTTGGATGCAGCAAAGAAGGGCAAAGGGAAGGACTAGCGCAGGAAGCCAGCATCCTCGCCGGCCCCTCGCCACGGCGCCTGCAGAGCTGAGAGCCCAGCTGCAGCCAGCCCACACTCCAGTCTTCCTCCTCCTTCTCTCCTTCTTCCTTTCCGTGACCTCCTCTTTCACTGAGATGCCTTGTTTTAATTGCTAGTGTTGTAGAGAGCAAACCCACCCGACCCACAGGAGAGGCTGCTGCCCTCCCTGCTGCCGGTACCTCCCACTCTCCGGTACCTCCCCCTCTCCTCCCTGGGCTGGTGTTGGGGTTTGCTGGGATGTGCCTGGAAAGCTGGGATGGGGACACGCAGTTTTCCACCCTCTGGAACAAATGAGTTGCCTTTGGCACATCCTTTGGCAAGCCCGGCAGCCTCCCTGTACCCCTGCCAGGTCCTGATGCCAGAGGGAAGGGCTGGATGTTGAATGCTTGGGTAGCCCCATCACTCACGTGCCCCTTACTCATGTGATGTCTGCTCTCAGCTCAGAGGGCTTGTCCCAGCATCCTTTCGGCCAGGGCAGGACTTTCCTACAGCAGCCAGGGAAAATAAAGCCACCATCCCAAGGAGCCACCTTCTCCTCTACCACTTCCAGCCACATGTCGGTGCTGGGGCTGCAGACCCTCTGCCTTTGATGCACCAACGCCAGTGCTGGGTGGGAGCTCTCACTTCTTTTGGAAAATGGGGTTTGTTTTCTTTTCCAATAAAAAACTTTTTAAAAAAAATAATCTGAGCCCACTTGTCATCCCCACAAACTGTTGCTGTGCTGGAAACCCCAGCAAACTTCAGTTTTACTGACCCCACCATGACCAGCAGTGAAGTCACCGTGTGGCTGGTGGCCTGGGTGCCACATGCACGTGGTCCTGCAGAGGACGCGTGGGTCAGACCTCACAGCCTCTTCTCAGCAGCGCTTCGGCCTGCCCCCTTCGCTTTTGGAAGGAGGGATAGGGTTGCCCCCCTTGCTCTCAGAAGGAGGGATGGGGCTGCCACTCGTGCACTGCAGGAAATATCACCAGTGGGTGACATTGGGAATCTGGGGAGAAACAACAGGGTGATGACTCATTCACTGCTCATGCCATTGACGTGGTTTCTGGTCCAAGGTCTTTATTTGTCTTGGGGTGGGTTGGGCCGCAGTTATAACAGTTTAAAAAGAACCAAAAGCCCACCAGACATTTTGGGCACTGCTATGGGACTTATCCTAAAGGCAGTGGCGGGGCAGCCTTTCTCCAGGTTGCACAGCATCTCCCTGGCGCGGGGATGGGAAGGACATACAGATTTGTTGGTGCCAGCACAGCCCTGTCCCTTGACTGTGTCCCCCAAGGCTTGCAGAGACCCGTCTTTGGGAGCAGTTTAGGAGCAACCCCGGGGTGGTCTGGGCTGTGCACATGGTGGGCTGGGAGCGGGCTGGAGATGCTGGCTGAAGCCTGCATGCTGAGGGCTCCACCGCAACACTGATGAGAGGGTTATGTCCATTTACAAAGCTCAGCAGTGGGCGTCTTCCTGGGGCAGGAGCGGGGCTAAGGGCCACCGCTGTCCTCTCCCACCCCCAGAGCCATGTGTCAGGCCATCCACACCTGCCATGGGGAGAGCAAGGACCTGCCCATGGTCCAGATGAGACATGGGGCACCTCGGCCACATTGCAAACCCTCTTCCCAACCCTCTCTGACACCCCGAGCTCCCCCCATCCCTCCCAAGGACAGTTGTTATTGTCACTGCTGCCCACTTCTCAGGGGTCATGGTTCCCCAGGGCTGTGGAGAGAAGTCCTGCACCACACCACTGCTTTTCTTTGCAGTTTTGGTTTCTATTGTTCTAGGAGGGTTTCCCACTCCTCACCCCAGAGTGAGATGCTTTGTTTGTCTGTCTGTTTCTCCAGCTGACTGCTGGCTGAGGGCAGAAAGGGCAGAAAGGGGAGAGCAGAGCTGAAACCTGGGGGAAAAAATCCCCCTCCCCAGGTCTGTGGGTGAGGATATACGATGGTGTCTCTCAAGGGAAAGTAAGGAGCTTGCCACATCTGCTAGGATGCCATCGTGACTGCCTGGGGAGAGGGCCTGGCTGGGTCAGCAAGATGTGAGCATGCCCCAGCCAGCCTGGGCCAAAATGACTGGCAAATGTTTTGCCCCAGTTTCTTTTCATTTCTTGGATAATAAATGGTTTAAAAGCCTATTGAAAGCATCCAGCCTTAGCCCATCTGCATGCAGACAAGCTCTGATGCCCTGGAGATGGTCAGCCACAGGGAGAAGAGGCATCCAGTCTTCTGACAAACGCTGATGCCATTTGGCCAGCCTCTCAAGAGCAGGGAGCTGGGGAGGGCTCCTGGTGACCACATCTCCTCTTGCCTCCAGTCTACCCTCTGGGTCCCCAGGCTAGTCCCCAGGCCCAGGGTGACTGGAAGGAGCTGCAGCCCAGAGGTGCCTTGTACCTTTGTTGGTATTGGATGAAGGGCATCATCTGCAATCACTGCACAGTCCTCACTGGTGTGAGTGGGGAGCAGCGGACCCCCCCAGCAAAGGAGGCAAAGGGAAGGGCTTCCATAACATTGCTGAAGTGGTCCCTGAGTGAGAGTTTATCTGGCTGTGCCAATGTTCCTGTACTGGCACATGAGAAGGTGCTTGAAGGTCTTCTTGAAAGTGGCATTGCAGAGGGCATAGCAGGCCGGGTTGACGGTGCTGTTGACGTAGCAGAGCCAGTATCCGATGGACCACACTGTTTCAGGTACACAGGTCTCACAGAAGGTGTTAATGAGGACCATGACGTTGTATGGAGTCCATGTGAGGATGAAGGCTAGCAGGATAGCGAATATGGTCCGGGTGACCTTCTTCTCCCGGGCTGCCATCTGGCGCTTCTTCCGTACTTGGCTCCTGGCAATGCTGGCAAACTTCCTGGCAACGTTGGCCGGGCGGCTGTTGGCCAAGGAGTTGTGGTCAGAGGCTCCTGTCTTAGATGGGACAATCTCAATGGCGGTGACACATTCGGTCCCAGTCTGCTTGGTGACTATCTTAATCTTGGACCACTTGGAAGATGGATTCATGCGGGGGTGGGATGGGCTCTGTCCTTGCCCCGCTGGCAAGATTTCTGCTGTGGGCTTGTCTTTTGTGGTCTGGGTCATGCTGACTGTGCTGGACTCGTTGGAGGTCTCCTTCTCCTCCTGATGGCCAGTGGCCTCTGTCTGTGCCAAGGGCTGGTCATCCACTTTCCCATTCCTCACCTCCTGCTTCACCTCCATGGCCTTCTTGGGAGAGTTGTTGTTGTTCTGTTTGATCAGGGGGCCCTTGAAGAAGCTGAGGGACTTGCTTTTCCTCTCTTTCCTGCTTTCAGGCTTGTGCCTCCTCACCCTGCTCCTGCTGGCCAGGGAGATGTGAATGTACAGCACCGTCATGATGACCACAGGCAGGTAGAAAGCAGCGATGGCTGTGCCGAAGGTCACTGCTGGGTTGGAGAGGAACTGGATGTAGCATTCCCTCTCGGGGACTGTCCTCTTGCCCACAATGAACTGCCAGAACAAGATGGCAGGGGCCCAGAGAATGAAGGACAATATCCACGCAGCTGCGATCATTAACCCTGCCATCTTGGTGGTCCTCCTGGCTGGGTACGTCAGGGGCTTGGTGACACAGAAGTACCGGTCAAAGCTGATGATGAGCAAGTTCATGACAGAGGCATTGCTCACCACATAGTCCAGGGCCAGCCACAGGTCACACACCACGGCCCCCAGTGGCCAGTAGCCTTTGATAATATAGACTGTGTAGAGGTTCATGGAGAAGACTCCTATGATGAGGTCAGCGCAGGCCAGGCTGAAGAGGAAGTAGTTGTTGACAGTCTGGAGCTGGCGGTTGACCTTGATGGACAGCATCACCAGGATGTTCCCCACCACTGTGACGAGGCTGAGCGAGCCAGTGACTGTGGCGATGAAAACTAGCTCCACTGTCTTGTAGTTGGTGGGAGGCTGGATGGCCACCTCGGAGCGGTTGCCCAGGGTGAAGTTGTCGTAGGTCAGGTTGGCCATCTTCGCCTGCCAGGGCTGAGCAGAGAGGTTGTGCATGGGCTCTGCAAGGGGAGCAGGGGCAGAAAGGGAGAATATCACACCTGCCAGCCCACGCTGGCAGCATTTGCTGCCTCACTTTCCCAGGCCAGCACTGCTCTTGGGTTGTCCTCAAGACTCTCCCTTGGACATTGCAGCCTTCCCCCAGGAGCTCTTTGAAGGCACTATTTTTGTCCCCCATTTAGCAATGGAGGAGCCCCCTGGGGCTCCAGGGACAGGGACGGGGCTGGGGGGTGCGATGGTCCCCCCTCTGCAGGGCCAGGGACCATCTTGCAGAGAAGCACAGCCCCAGGGGGAGGCATGCAACAGAGGCTGGGGGGCTGCGGGAGCAGGGGGGCTGTAGAGCTGAGGGGTGATGCACAGCACTCGCTGCAAGGACAGCATGGCATGGAGACAGTGCCCTGCCCCAGGGATGAGAGGGGGGTCTATGGTGTGCCCCAGGCATGTCCTGTTGGCCTCCCCAGAGCACCTCCCGACCCCCAAGTAGGCTGGGTACCCTGCAAAGCCCCTGCCATGTCCCACATGGCTCACCTGCGTCTCTGGCAGCAAACAGCTCCTTCTGGAAGATGAAATCTGTGAGAGGGAAAACAGCAAGTTACACTACAGCTTTAGCCCAAGGAGTTCATGTGAGTCCCACAACATCTTACTGGGGGGCACCAGCCTTTCCAACAGAGGTGGCCTTGACAAAGGGCTGACACTGCTTGAAGGTGGATGCAGAGGAACCAAAAAAGTCTGAAACCAGGTAACATGTCTTGGTCTGGTTCACAGCCCAGCCCCGACAGGCACGGGAGAGGGAAGGGGCCACACGAATGCCATCAGCCAGCGATGATGGGAAACACTGGCCCCTTTCCCCAGTCCCACATCATGCTGCAGCTGCAGCCCCACCGGCTGCGGAGACGTACAGGGTGAGCCCAGCCATTGCAGCCTGCTACGTGGAATTATTTATGAAAGGCAAATATTGTGAACAGAAAGGCTGCCTTCATCCAAACCGAGAAGTCTGTGGTTAACTCCCCAAGGGAAAAGGAGAATGGACCTTAAAAAAAAAAAAATCAATGGACCGAAATTGATGTGTTGGGGTGAAGAGGAATTTCCTGGAAGTGGAAGGAGAAGCAAAGGCAATGGGTGAGGTGGGCTGGACAGAGGATGCCCCCATCTGACCTGCCTTTCCTACACCACCTGGACCCTCAAAACCCTCCACCCACCTCATCCTGGGTGCTGGGGGAGCCCCCACCGCACCAGCCCAGCAAGGGCAGCCTCCCCAGCAGCTCCACCCAGGGCAGGGGTCTTGCCGGGCTGCCAGTAGCCCAGCCAGGGCTGGTGCGATGGGCAGGGGTCTGTGCCGGTGTGTGCAACGGGAGCACTTGGCATGCGATGTCTCTGCAAGCTGCCTTGGGTAACGGCGCTGGCTCCAAACACCTGGGACTCCTGAAGCTAATTTTGCTAAATGTATAAACGCGCCATTAACGTGCTCCTCCCCAAAGCGGGGTTGGGCAGGCTTTGCAATCAGTTTGTATTTTTAAAGTCTTTTAAAAGAAATGTCCTTGCCTTTTGTTTGTGGTGAGGCTAGGAGATTTCTACCACCAGCAGACAGCCAATGTTTCAGTATAACTGCTTTTTAAAGAGATGCAGGTGTGAGAAAATGGAAGCATGGCTGCTGAGACGCCAAAGCCGGGATACCAACGTAGCCATTAAGGCAGCTTCTGCATTAGCAAGGCTACAGCCACGAACACACACAGGGGAAAGAAGTGGGTGAGGGCCGGAGAAATACCTCTGTACTATTATCCTCTGAGCTGTTACACATGGCCCATGAAGACAAAGAAAGCAACAGCCTTCGGTAGCTACTAAATGCTAAATACTGACAGGGCAAGGAAGCCCAGTAGCACTGCCTAGCTTTGCACCAGGATCCAAGCTCAGGGGGTGCATCAAGGGATAAGAAAAGCGGTTTCTGCTGACATCCTTCCTGGGCACCCAGCCAGGGATGCGAGAAGAGGTGGTAAGCGTATAAAATGACTTAGAGATATATAATAGTGGCAGTTTGGGGGTTGGTTTCAGTACAATTGAAATGAGTTTTAAATCCTTCGCTTTGATGAGATGGTGAGATTTAGCTGTCATTCTTGTAACAGCTAATCAAACTGATCAGGCAGGGTAGCAATCAACCAGACATCTACCCCAGCTCTCCCAGGAAGAGTTTGAAAATCTTGAAAAGAAACCTTTCCTTCATCACCGCTAAATGAGGGTTTCAGTTTTTCTCTTTAGTTTGTGAACTGGCATCATCTTCTAAGTGCATTTAATTAATCATCAGCCTTGACAGAGGCTTATCTTCTCAGTCGCCAGAAGTAAGAGGAGTCCAGCTCCTTTCGCTCCATCAAACCATTTGTACAGGTCACACGAGAGGACGGGCGCAGCCCCTCTCGCGTGTCTTTGGATGCCACCCAGAGGTCATGCTGGAAACTGCTGTGCTGAGACAGGCAACGGCAGCCTGGGGTAAGGGACTCGCTCGGCTGCTTTGAAAATGAGCCTCCATTGAAGGGCAAAAATAAAGCAATCTCCCGTTTGCTGGTAGGAGGGAGACTGGAAATGGTTAAGGGTGTGAAATACCTACAACACCACGTACAAGCCAGAAGGTATGAACATCACTCGTCCTTGCCTCAAATACCCTGATTATTTTCTGCCATGCCCCGGCCTATCGGGAATCTTTTCCCATCTCCTGCTCTCTCCATCCCACTGCCTCTCCCTGTGCCCTGGACACCCCTTCTGTGTTCACCAGGACAGCCTTGTGCTGCCTTTGCCTCCTGAGCAGGGCAGACAGCTTGGTCGGGCACCAGGAGCAGCCCAAGGATGCTATGATTTTGCCAGGTCTCAGTGAGGCTGACCAAGCCATTTATCATCCCTGCACAGGCACTGGGGACAGATCCTGCCGCTTGTCCTGGGGGACTCCCGTTCAGGAGCAGCAGCTCCAGCTTGAGGCTGCCATCCCTGCTGCCCATGGGGATGGCAGGCACCGGGACTGTGGGAGGAGGGCCCAGGTGGGGGCACAGCCCTTGGGCAGCCCCGGCTCTGCCTGCACCCCCAGGATGTGCCTGAGGACAGAGGGAGTCTGCTACAACAGACTCACCAGTGTGACTGCATCTCCACTCCCATGCCAGCTGCATCACTGCCCCCCAGACACCAAAGGACCTCTCCATGCCCCACTAAATTCCTCCCCCATGTCCCCCCCAGTGCCCATCTCTCTCCTCATGCACCGCTGAGAGCACACTTCTCCTCTCCCTCCCCTCATGACCCCCATCCCACATCGCCTTCCCGGTCTCCGTCCCTTTCTGCCCCCTGCCTCTGTGCCAGCACCACAGCCCGGGAAGAGACGCAGCCTTGGCAAAGCCCAGAGGCCACTTCAGAGGGGCTCCTGGGGCTGAGGCCCCTACCTGTGACACCGGTTGGCTTTTCTCCCTGCACACGCTGTGCCTTGACTCTGGTGCTCTCCCAGATCTGCTCTCTCCAGCCAGCTACAGCAAATTCCATCACCAGCCTCCTCCCTACCTAGGATCTCTGGCAGTGATTTATGGCTGGTTTTCTCTTCTCCATCAAAGCCATTAGGAGCCTCCAGCTCCTCACCGATACCATCTTTTGGTCTAAGAGTTTCTGTGGCCCCTGCAGCACTCAGCAAGCATGTCCTCAGAGCCTTTCCCTTCCCACTCAACATCTCACATGTTATGGATGAAGACACCAGGCAGAGGCAGTCACAGATCCAAGCAGAGAAGGTTGTAATTTGGGTGGGTTCCACCTATTTTGCGCAGCGCTTGGCACAGCAGGGTCCCCATCGCTGCTCGAGATCATGGGTGCCACCACTGTCGGGTGACAAGAAGAAAGCCAGTCCTGCCCACCCCTCCTCAGCCACAGGGTGACATCTGAGGGCACAGCAGAAAGCTTCTGCTATTTCCTTGCCACACATCCCATATGCCACCCCAGCAAGGCTTCCCAGCCTGTCACCCTCTGCCGGGTGCCTTGCAGCCCGTCACCAGGTAGGAAAGGAGATGCCCACATCATGGTGGCACCTCGAGCTGTGGAATGAGCTCCTGGAGCAAGTGTCCTCTGTCACGCAGTGTCCCCTGCCTCTGCTCCACGTACTGCAGAGCCTCCCTGAGCCCCTCTATGGCCCCTGTCCCCCACACCACCACCAGCTGTCCCCCTCTCTGCTCCATCCCTGCCTCCATCCCAGCCACATCCTCATCCTCGGGGCTGGGGGAGCAGGGACAGGTGTGGGCAGAGTCACGGCTGGTCCCTGTGAGGCTCGAAGCAAGGTCTCTGGGTGTGAGCAGGGCTGTGCACACAACCAGCATGCTCGGCAAGCATCGCCACCAGGAACCAAGGCCCCTGCTCGCATGCCAGTCAGGGGAAGAAGATGCTCGTAGGGGA
>NW_010101250.1:11469-19736 GCF_000699245.1 Pterocles gutturalis
AGAAGCCATGACTTTCCCCAGAGGCTTCTGAGTGTGAGCCACTCCCAGAGGAGACAGGCTTTCGCCCCACAGGGGTGCAGTCAGGCCTTTGGAGGAACAGCAAAGCTGAAGAGACCCCAAACCCAGGGGGCTGGTGCCCCCACTGCAATGGGGCAGGCAGGGACATCTTGGGGTGGAGGCACATGTCACCTCCTGCTCCGGCTGGGTGCAGAGGGCTGGGGCCAGGGCACATCAGCTCCAGCATTGCCATTGGAAAGAGCTGGGCCAGCCCATCCAGCCTTACTGCCAGCCCCCTGCTCGTCCTGGCCTTCCCAAAAATCTTAACGAGATTAGTTCCCTCATGTCCAACCGCTGATGATCACATCATATGGGGCTGGGCAGTCAGCGCAGTCACAGCCAGCCTTGCGAGAGGAAGGAAGCTGAAAAAAGAGGGGTGGGATAGATGATGATAAAGGGATCCTTGTGTTTATGGCTCGCGCATGTCTGTGACACAATGGGATGGGGTGACACTCCGCCAGGGGTGACAGTTTGCGGTGCTAATTGTGTTATCTAATAGCTGTTAATTAGCTCCTGAGTCACGGCACCAGTTTGCAGCTAGTGAGGGATTGTTCTGGTTGACAGATTCACACCCCTCAAAGAGTGTGAAAATATAGCTCGTAGATATTGGAAACAGGCACCTTAGAAATACAATATATAGGGCGAGGATTCAAGGGGGACCCTGTGCCTGGTGGGGGGGATTAGCCTGGGTTTGCCCCATCGGGGAAGGCTCTGCGGGCTGGTGTCTGGCTATTCCCGTGCGTCAGCACCGATGAAGGCAATACACCAGCCAGGAAAACAGAAAGGAGATGAGGAGCCGGCGGGATTTGCTGTGTTAAGATGGCAGGGATCCCTCTGCCCCACCAGCTCTAGCTGGCGGCCGCGCTGGCACCCTGCCGGCACGGTGAGGGTCAATGGGCCCCCAAAGTCCTTACCCTGCTCCGGAGGAGAGCTGAGCCATCGTGCTGGAGGAATTGCTCTTTGCCAGTAATACATAGGGTTGATCTGGGCATTTTATTTTTCCATTAAATAGTTTATTCCTTTTTCTTCAGCTGCAGTTCAACTGGTTCTGATGAGATAAAGCAAATTCCTCCATCCCCACAAATTAGGAGTCTCTTATGGCTCTTCCCAGAGTTAGTGGAGAAGCAGTGAGCTCACAGAGGCGCAGGAGCTGGCTGCTTTCAGGGGGCTGGAGATTCCCCCCCTGGGCTTGGCATGTGCTCGTGCATCAGGTTTTCAAAATTTCCTGTGTCAGAAGAGAGTGTTGCAGTCACCTAACCTATCCAGGACCCTCACTGCCTTCACTGCTGCTGGTAACCAGGCAGTTTTTGCTGGGTTTCAAAGCAAAACACAGGCACCCCATCCAAGGCGGTGTGCACCCCACCATGAGAAGCACTTGCAGGTCAGAGCCGTGGCTTACGAGCCACCCACCTATATCAGACCCAGCCCAGCACGCTCATCAGCATCCCACAGCTGCACCCCCCTGCCCAACTGGCCCCCCAGCACTTGCCTGTGTCCCTAATGTGACCTACATCATGCGCAGCTTATAAGGGGCCTCACACCATCTATCCCCAGCAGCACCAGGCAAAAGCAAGTTAGCGAGAAACTAGATTTAAGTGGTTAAAGTCCCTCCAGTAAATAACCAGGATGCCGGCCGCTCTGACAATTAATTAACCATCTATCACCCAATTATTAGGCCCAATAAATAACCTATCAGTGGAATGTGCCCAGCAAACACCCCACAACCCAAACCCAGCCTTACCCTGCTGCACGGAGCCCGCAGCTCCCGGGCACTGGCGGCTCCCCAGCAGCTCCTGTGCCTGCGCCGGTTCCGGTGGGTAACATCATGGGGGGAGAAGGCTCATCACAGGGGCATCCGTCCCCACATTCCTGTGCCCTCTGCCCTGGCCCTCCCAGGGCAGAGCTCAGCCCGTGCCGGTGAGACGGGAAGATGCTCGGCTTTAAGCTGAGCCTGGGCTAGAGCTGTGCTTCTCCCGTCCTGTCTACTGCACTAATGCTCTCTGCCTCAGAGAGATGCTCACGTTCTTTTATATCTCTGGGCTGAAGCTTTAATAGGACCCAGCTGTTTGGAGGCAGCGCAACAGAAATAACCTTGCTGCAGCTACTGGTCCCGCTGCCAGGAAGGGCTTTGGGCTCAGCCCGCAGAGGGGAAAGGAGGGCAAGGATGGCAGAGGATTACAGCAACAAGTGGCCACCTGGATTAGCTGGGCTCTCCCCAGGGAGAGGTGAGCGGCCAGGGTCATACGGTGCTGGCGGAGGGACCGGAGGGATGCGTGCAGGAGCTGCAAGACCCCAGATCTGGTTGCTTAGCAGAGCAGCTCTACCTGCCCAGTGACAAGAACAGGCCATGCTTGGGGACAGCAAGGGGGATGGACTCAGCCCCTCTTTGGGTACACCAGTTGCAGGGAACCTTTGGGGCCCCCATGGGCTGTGGGGTGGGGGTGCAGCTCAGGTGATCAGGGATGTGGTGTGGCCCCAGCAGATCCAGGCTGTCAGGAGGGCAGGGAGGAGCTGTGTTTCTCTGTAATCAACCCGTCCTGGAGCTGAGGGGACACAGACGGGAAAGCACCAAGGTGCTCAGCTGAAATTTTAAAGAGCAGGCCATGGGAAGCAGAGCCCCTTGCCCCGTGGAGCAGGGCAAGGCTCTGTGGGGCTTTGAGAGGATGAATAAGCCAGCTAAGTGATGGGTGAGAGAAAAGAGAGCTGATGGAGGGGACCGACAAGAGCAGAAAAAAGAAAGGGCCCTGCAGGGTGGATGTGGATGCGACAGAGGAGAGCCCTAGTCCTTGGGGTGGTTAAGAAAAAGGAAACCGAAAATATTAGATCCCATTTGACCACAAGACTTGCCAGAGGGTTTGGCATTCCTCAGCAATGGCACAGTGTGAGGGACAGGAGCCGGAGCAGAAGGTAGACGGGGGAGCGCAGGGCATGGGCAGGCAGCATGGGAACGAGGGTAGGGGAGCAGGCAGGAAACCCCTGTCCATGGGGACAACAGAGCAGGGAGAGACAGCAGGAAAGGAGGTGGGAATAGCTTCAGGCTGTCAGGGTGGGATTGCACATCTCCCCTGCAGAAGAGCCCTAAGAAACTCTTCTGAGAGGGAGAGACCTCGCACAGAGACACTGCCAGAAAATTGCCTTCCCTGGGGGCTGCCACCAGCTCCTGGCTGGGCAGACCCAGAGCCGCGCTGGGGCTGCAGACACTGGGGGGGCTGCGAACCTTTGTGGGCTGCGGCTCTCCAGCTCGGGCAACCCAGCTCCGTCTTGGACTCCCCTCTCACCACATGATGGTGGTCCCCAGCCTGCTAGGACCCTATGTTAACGCCGCAGACAGCACCCTGCAGCACTGCACTGGGGTTTTAGACACCTCACTGCATGCTGCTGCACATGGCAGCAGGAAGTTTCATGGGCTGGGCATCACTTGTGGGCCGTGGTGGGTAAGCTGAGCTCTGCAAACAGCCCAGAGATGGCTGTGCTACGTGTTGCTCCTAAGTGCTGCCGAAGGGTAGAGCTGAGCACAGGCAACTCACGCCTCTTGTCAGGCAAAGGCTGATGCCAGTAGGGTTTCATTGCTCCCCACTCCTCTCTGCACACATGCTTTTTTTTTTTTTTTTTTTGGCTTTAACTGGGATTGCATGTGATGTAACTGCTGGCGGAGCCGGGATCCAAACTACCCCGCAGGCATGAGAGACAGCAGGATGCAGGATATGCTCCTTCTCATCTCAGTCATGCAAAGATGCCATGAAGTTGCCTGTCCCTCTGCGGCAGAGCCAGCCCCCCGCGCTGCTGGGGGGGCCCAGCTAACATCAACATTTTTACAAGCGAGGGGCCACGGAAGCCAGGCGCCATGCGTGCCTCCAGAGAGCCGCTCCGTGACCCGGGGCGGGCGCCAGGACCCAGGACATCGTGTTTGCAGAGTGATGTTTTCAGATCTCGGTGTTGCACAACTGGAGCTTTGAGTTTCCCACAGACAAATCAATCTCATTCTGCTTATAGAGCCTACAGACGTTAACCCGTTAACCGGCCAAAACAAACCAACCCTGCTGTGAGCCTTAAACCTGCAGACAACGCTTCACCCCTGTCCTGCAGACCCCTCCAGTTGGTGCCAGTCTCCGCTGTCCCTGTCCCACTTCCCAGTGCCACGCTGCTACCACGACCTGTGAGCTGTAATGTGCCATAAAATACATTAAATTTAATGGCAATTGTGGTAGCAGAACGGGTGCTTCTCTGCAGCAAGGACCGCCGAAAGCCTCGATAGCTCAGTACGGCGTTGATAGCTCTGGCTGAGCCTGCTGCGTCCAGGGATCTCCATGGTTTACACTGAGTTCTGCCTTTAAAGGACAAACTTCCCAGCTGCTGCTCTTCTTGCGCCAGCTGACCTAGGATGAAACTCCTCTGCAAGGCTCTTGAAGACAAGCAAACATCCCTGTGGTTCCCCACGGCCCTCTCCAGCCCTCTCTGAGTCACATGAACAGTGCCCGGGGTGGGTGACGGGTCCTCTGCACCACCACATCTCAGCTGGCCTCATGGTGGGGCAGGGGGGACGGGAAGGGGGGGCACAAGACACCAGTGGCGATGGGGACAGGGTCACAGCAAGACAGGAGGGTTGGTGTCACTCCCTCTGATTTGCAGGGCCTCTAGTAAAGGGGGATTGTCAGAGGGATAATGCTCTGTGCCTGTAGCTGCTGCAGCTGGAGGCTTGGGAAGGCTGGTGAAGTTAATTTTCTCGGCAAACTTACATTTTACAAGGTATGAACTGAGTCTTCATTTGAGTTCCTCCTCTGTGCAGTGTAGCCTCCAGGCTGAAGGCATCTCTGGAGGGTCCCAGGGCGCAGGCATGAGCAGTCGTGCCCGGCACACGACGGGTCAGGATGAGGAGCGGCTCCAGCAGAGACTTGTTTGCCAGTGCTCGCTGTGCCGGGGCACTCAAGTGCCGAAGCCAGGACAAACGACGGCGTACTGGCCCATAGTCAAGACCCAGCAGGACCAGCGCATCCATCTGCAGGGAAGGTGGGATGGATGCCAACATGCACACAGGTGGGGACACCTGTGTGTCTGCCGAGGGGGAACAGGGGCTGGTTGTGTGTCTGTTGCTAAAACCCTGCTACTAAACATCAAGGGGGTGAGACTGTAGGCGAGACACCCTACCCTGTGCTCCTCCACCAGCAAAATACTGGTGTAGTGGGGAAGCCTACCTAGGGAGCATTTGCCCCAGGTTAATTTGGCCAGCCCCTGCCCTGGAAGCTTCAGCACACTAATTTGTCTGAATATAGCACAGTACATTCAAGGGTCTGGATGCAGTGAGCCTTTCCTGTGCCTAGAGGGGTAAAGGGATGCCGTGGTGGGCAGGGGACGGTCAGGGCTGGCACACTCTGAGAACAGCTACCCATGAAGACCCTCAGCCTGCTGGGCCCCTGGGCAGAAGCGCTCTTCCTAGAAACTGGCGGCGGTTTTCTAACTGGTTGCCCAAGTCCCTTGGAAGAGGGATGGCTTTGGTGTGGCTCCAACCGCCAGCTTGAAGGGGCTTCAACACAGCCTGGGTGCTGAGCCCCACACCCCAGCCCCGACACACTCCTGGTGGGCGCTGGTGCTAAAGTGGGATAAGGAGCAGTCACGGGGTGCTGGGAGAGTGATGAAGAGAGGAAGAGAAGTAGATGGGAATGATCTGGTCTAAATTTCCACTTCTTGGCTGTGCCAGGTCCCTCACCCTTGCATCTCCCCAAAAGATGTGGTTTAAGAGCCAGCCCAGAATGGATGCTACAAAGCAAACCTCCTCCCTTGGCTTACTGGAGAGTAACAAGGGCATAGCCCCACATGAGACTGAGCAGAGACTGGCTGAAGGACGCCTGCTTCTCCTGGTGCCCACCAAAGCCCTGATTTAGTGTGCTGAGGAGAAGGGGTCAGCTTGCACACATGAAACTCTTGCTGCATGTACGTGCACGCGGAAAGAGGCATTTGTGCAGAAAGTAGCAGCCCTTGCAAACAGCCTCCATTTCCCTCTCCTCTCACTATTGCTCTCTCCGCTCCCTTTTCGTCTGCCACACCTGCTGGGCACCCATCGACCCTCTGCCCCTCTGCAGGTGCTGCTGGCCGGGGCTCGGCCGGGCAGGCAGAGAAGGGCTCCTCAGCCAGAGCGTGCTGGGGACGGCTCTGCACCAGCCGCTTGTCCTGGTCTCACTATTTTTATTCCCTGTTTGTGCTTTTTTTTTTTTCTTTTTCCTGGGGAGATGTTTGTCATTTTAATTTAAAAAAAAACCAAACAAAACCCAACAAAAACCCAACCATGACAAAACCTGATATCAATAGGCTCCTCATGGGGACAGTTTAAAGAGAAAAACCATACTACTCCTGCAAACTCAGAGTAATTGGATCACGGCATTAATTAATCATTTCAGTTCATTTCTCTTCTATGAAAGAAAACAGACTGACCTGCTGAGACGGGCATGCCCCTTGTGTGAATAAACAAACCACTTTTACTGGTAGCCCTCCTCCTCCCGCCAGCTTCCCGCTGCCCACTCACCGGGTCACTCCTGGGGCCACTGCCGCTCCATCCAGCAGACCCGGGAACTTGCTGCCAGCTCTGAGCACGGGTGTGCTGGCTTCGCTCCTACAGGAATATGGGGCTGGCCACAGGCAGGGACACCCCCTCCAAGATACTTTCTCCCATCCCCACCTTCCCACCCAGGGGCTCTGCCCGCTGGCCGCCAGCCTGCTTGGGGGGTGAACTGGGGATGCGTCACTATTTTTTAGGGTCTTGGCACGGGTGAAATCACCCCCTCGGATGCCCTGCTTTTTGTTGGGATGCTCCCCAGGGGCCTGGTCCAGGCTGGAGAGCAGCAGCAGGTGCTCAGATCACAGAAGTCAAGGCGGTAGGAAGCAGGAGCTGACGCCCAGCAGTAGTGACAGAAAAAAGCATCTTGCTGTCGCCTGCGATTTCAATGTGAGCTTTTGTTGCTGGTGATGTTTCACCAAAAGCCTGGGCTCTAGGACCCTGAGATCTGAGTATTTTGATAAACAGTGCCAGCATCAACAAGCCACCCCACTGGGTGGGTATCAGCCCTCCCAGCCCCTCTGCTCATCCTGCAAATAGGGGCAGGATGAAGCCAAGCCGCCCTTGGAGGTCACTCAAGGCACCTGTGACAAAGCAGGGAGCCTCCAAATGCCAAGGCAGAGCGCATGGGTTTTGCTAGCTGCCAGCAGGGCACAGAGGAACGCTGGCAGCTCCTCAGGCTGGGAAGGATGTCCCTAGCCTTGGGCTTTGCAAAGACCAGCTAGAAAATGTGCCCATAGCCCAGTCAGAGGGGTTGACAGCAGGACAGAAGAAAGCCAACATGGGTTTCGTTTTAAAAAGTGACAAGAACTGTTCCCTGATTTGAAGCCAGTGTCACTATTTTGGATGAAAAGAAGGGTGGGGCTGCCTGACTCTTGGCCACAATGGGCCATGGACAGCCCGGGGCAGGTCGGGGAGGGAGCAGCAGGGCCACCAAGGGTCTAAAGGGCAGATGAGATCCCTGCCTTAGGAGGGAAGGGGAACGATCTGTCCTCCCTTGCGATGTCCAACCTGGTAAAGCGCTCTGCTGGGAGGTGGGGGGACTTCTGCCTAGTCATGTCCTGGGAGGTGGCCACAAGGGCCAGGGGGGTTTTGTCCAGCTTGGGGACAAAGTATCCAAAAGATACGAGATCTTGTCCCTGTTGCTCGTGCTGGAATATACAGGGAAGCAAAGCAAACATGCAGGAGGGAAGCAAAGGAAACATGCAAGTAGTTTCCTGTGCAGAAAACAGATTTTCTTTCATGAGGAGGTACCCGGGGAGGAAATCATCCCTGCCCTGAGTTCCCCGCTGTGGGGGTACCTGCCTCTGGGGGTACAGGCTGCTCATGTGCCCATGGCAGTGTGCGGACAGGGCCAGCTCCTACATGATGAGAGGGACCCGAGGTGCCTTGGACCATAGATACTGGGGAGCGGCGTTGGTTTGGACGGGAGCAAGGAAAGAGGGTGCCAGCCCCCCTCCTGGTGTCCTGATAGGGTACAGTCCTGCACGACTCCACACAACCCGTGGGGGCTGAACCGATGCTGGGGTCCTGACCCATGAGGTGTTCTCGGAGGGATGCAGGAGTGTGGGAAAGTTGGCAGAGAGACACCCCCCACTCCCTTGGCGACCGGTTGCTCCATCCCCGGGGTGCGCACCCCCCTCCCCATGCACCCCCCATCCCC
>NW_010101251.1:0-52922 GCF_000699245.1 Pterocles gutturalis
AACCTTCACCTCTTCAACCAGACCCTCCTACTGTAGGCTCACATAATTTTTTTCATTGCACCATTGTCTTTTTATTCAGTAATTCTTGCTAGTGTTGGGAAGTGATGTAATACTGATCCGAGGTTTTTGCAAAAAGAAGTATTTTTTTCAGAATCCTAGAAGAGAACATTTGCTGCACTATAAATGGCACAAAAGCTACTTAATAAATGGGAGAATGGTGATGAATAATACTGTTTACTAGTTCTTGGATGGAGTTGGTTTTAAACAGATTTCACAATGAAGAGAAAAATCTCCTCTGCCAAATAATATATCAACAGACCATCGATCTAAGGGGTACAAGGACATAGTTCTGTTGTGCTCTGGATGAATGTCATCTTTGTTATTTAAGAAGTAAGTCAAGAATGTTAAGTAAGTCTGGAGATGTAATTTTATTTTTAGTCTATTTTATTTTATGAGTTATTAATCTTACTCATGTATACTTGTAGTTTTCCCTCTTATTAACATAGAATATTCAATACCCAGTTTAAGATTATAATATAGCTTTGAACCACACAGTAGACAAGCATAGCAATTTTTATTTTAGAGTATTTATAATAATTTAGAGGTGAGACACCTACAGGTAAACGCATTGGAAACATGTATCTGTATAATTGTAGTTAAAATAAGGTTAAATTTGTATGCAGTATGAGTAAAGAGATAATGTACCTTTCCATAAATTTGCAAATAAATTTGCATTGTAGGTGGGGTACTTTTTGTTTCTTTTTGGAGCTAATTAGTTTTAAATCTTTTAAAGCAATATGTTTGTTTAATAGGCCACTCATGCTATTTGGTTGGTGTCTGCAAGGGACATCTTTTACTCTCTTCTCATTCAATGGAAAAATGAAATAAGACCCCAAGTTCTCAGCAGGGATAAATGAGGAGAAAAAAAGAAAAACTCCGACTTCAGAGACAGTGGTTTGCACATTAAGACTGAATGGCCTAGGTAACTTATTCAGTCTACTTATAAGCCTATAGTGACTATCAGACATTTTTTTTTTTCTGTTCTATTCTCGCTTTTTTTAATCAACATGAGCCAAAGGTTGCTCTAGATTTTTCTGTAGCTGCAATTTGTAACATTGTTATTAGATTCAGTGTAACTGAGCCATACCATTTCGTTAATCACTTTTTTCTCTATTTGCTGCAAACTGTTTTCATTGTCTTCTTTATCAAAGTACAAAATTCCAAATTTTAAAACGACCTCGAAAGACTAGTTCTGGAGACAGGTTTTAAGTTATCCTCCAATTCCATATAGATTTTTGTTATGGAATTAAACTGAGAGTTACATGAACTACTGTTAAAAACATGTGTGTTTGCAGACGGGTCACAGTCCTTCCAGCTCTGGACTTTATGACGCCAGGAGAAGTCAGAAAACTACATTGTATTTGTGAATATGAGATTTTGCATTTAGATAGGTTTGAGCTGAGCTATCTGAAAAAACTCCCATAAGCAGAGAGCTCTGTACTGTCTGTATGTCTGAGAAGGCTGAAGAGCTCTGTTTATTGCAACAAAGGGCCTGGGATAAATTATGTTTAGTAAATTGGCTCCAGGTTTTCCTGTTCCAGACAGTAGCTCCGGAGCAATCTGTTTTATAGGCTCCACTAAATCTGACCAATTGCAGGGAGGTGACACTTCATTTTGGGGATGTGACATCATGCATGCACCAGTTACACCAGCCGCCTCTCTCTAGCAAGATGGCAGCACACCAGCAGATCAACATTTCGTCTTTTGGCAGTTTCAACCTACAGCCCGTTAGGAATTTATGAGCCCCACAGGGAGGTCCTAGCAGGATGGAGCCAGGCTCCTCAGTCCCTGTTCAGCATTGCGCCTCCCACCCCCGCGTGGGACAAATAATAACTCCTTTATTCCACTGGAAATAACCCTGTTTCAGCGAGGTGTATGCATAGCTTCCTTCCCCAGTCGGTCTCGCAGGTGCTAATTAACACAGTGCAGATATTTCCTAGCTGAAACCAAGGTGAGAAAGCAGCTTTAGCTTCAGCATTTTTCTTTTCAGACAATTTTTCCTCATTTACTTTGGGCCCGTTCACATTGAGGAAGTTTCAGAGTGTGTTGGTGCTTTGCAGAAGTATTGAAGAACTAAAGGAAACAATAATTTTTCCTCCTCTGACAAAACTCTTCTTACTTTTGGGAGGAGGAAGGATTTGCTTTTAAGTCTTATATTTTATTTCTGTTCATACGTCTGATTACTTCTGGGCAGTGTGACTACGGCTCTTTTCAGCACAGGACACTGATTGACATTGCATATGTTACAGAGAGGAAGGATATTTCCTGAAGATTAATGGCCAGTTAGTTGGTCTGAAGTTCATTAACCTGAGCTAGTCATTAGATTGCTGGAAGGACTCTGTGTAGAAGCTGGAACCGTATTAGAAGATCATCATAAACTAAAAATATATGTGACAATCTGGACAGATTGCAGAGTCTAGGGCAAGACAGGGTTGGCTCGAGCTCACAGAGCAGCTGTCTCCAGTGTAAACTAACCACTTTGTGTCAGGAATTAAAGCAAATGGTTTTTCACAGACATTATTCAAATAAGAGGTGGGGGGGGGGGGGGGAAAGAAAGTTTCCACTAGCAAAAGAACCCTACATGAAAAAATGAGGTTGTGAGGTATGGCCAAAAGGCCAGGTTTGGTGCTGGTCCTCAATCTACCATTAAGCAAATGACAATGTGTTCACGCAGCTGTATTTTCCCATTAGCGACAAATTTAGTCTTGATTCTTCACTGTACTTTGCCTTGAGGAAATGAGCCCCAAATCCTCTGGTGAGATCTTTGTTGGCTGAGACCCAGACCCTCAAGCCATGACTTCTCAGCATTCTTGCAGTGAGACTATCTCCCTCTTAATTGCTTCTTTTTGAAGTATGGCTTGTCTCTATCATCTCACTGAAGATGAACAAGGCTGGTGTCTCTTGTCTTAATATAGTCCTCCCCCTCTTTCCTCCCCTTCTTTTCCCCTTCTTCCCCCAAAGTTTCTTTAAGGTGATGTAACACTATGATAGCCTAGTCAATAGCCTTCCTTCATAGTCGAACCACAAATAGATGTACTAGCATGGAAGAAGTAAGGGCCTTCTCTTAGGACCCTATACTTCAATAAAGGGAAGGGAAAGATGAACCAGAGGCGTTTCATGTTTGTTTTGTTTTGTTTTCTTTCCATGTCATCTCATGAATATGTAGTGGCACTTGGCCAAAAGTTGTGCTTTCAGACACTGGATATGAGTGTTGAGGATGGGACTGAGTAGAAAGCAGCTCAGTATTCTGCGTTAGGAACTTTAGGTGTTTTACAAATTGTTTTGCTTTCTCTTTCCCCATCATGCTCTTCCTGCACACTGCCTTGTCTTTTGCTGTTGACAGAAGGTCTGGAGGCTCAGAAAGCCCCAGCTTCATCTGAGGGAGGACTCCTGTGGCAGAGAGAACTGAAGAGGTTCCTCTTTCCAATCCTTTCATGGCAGGAAGGATGTATTACCTGCATCATGAGGTGCTAAATTGACTCTGGATGCCTCTGCAGCTGGCAGAGGTGCTCTGGCACCAGCGTTGCAGCGAGCTGAAGTGCCAGACCCATGGAGTGGCTCCAGGGCCAAGAGCTGTGCTGCATCTCTTGTGGGCTCACGTGGAGCCTTTCTCTTGATGTCCATACAAGTGCTGGCTGATGTGGGCACTAGGATTACTCTTTTAGTTGGGTGGTTTCGGTACCTTTCAGAAAATAATTTAAATGGCAAGTCATGAGCCATTAATCTCACCACTAACCATAACATTTCCTTGCTCCTTGATTTACAGCGTTACTCAAACACTGACATTTGTCATTTCACTATCTCCCTTGACCTCTGGTATCATGCACTTGCAGGGGGAAGGATCTGCTCTCACACTTATTTTCATGCTCTGACCTCCGTGATTTATTAACCATCAAATTCTGCCTTCGGAACTCAGGATGCCACTTCAAATAATTTCATATGCAAAAGTGGATTTATTGGGCAAAAGGGATCCCTTTTAATTTGGTACAAACAGAACACCAGGAAAACTGTTGCTGCTTTCTGTTCAGCTACTGGGGTGGCAGTGTGACCTTGAGGAAGTAGGTTCACTGTAGCTTTATGATTCTGTTTTTGCATAGGGAAAATAAGGACAGTGATAATTACTTTCATTTGTAAAACACTTTAAGATTTATGGAATATGAACGACTGTTATTAAGTGAAAAGTGTTGCAAAGCTGGCTTAGTTGCACACTGTGCTAACAAAGTCCCATATCAGCCTATTGACCTCGGCATGAACCACTCATTAAAGTTTATAGGACATTTTGGTGGTGAATTGAGGCAGTTATTCTGCTGGAAATATCATACTGAAAGCACGTTTAAATCCATCAGCCACATTGACTTTTTTCTCTATTAAAACTAAACACAACTGCTTGCTGTATCCAATTTTCTTGGTTTATTTATGAAAGTTTATGATGGGTATGTACTCACTGTTAACTCGGCTTGTACACCCATGGTATCTGAGATATTACAGTTTATTCCAGTCATAACATAAACATACAATAGCTGTTATACTGAGATAGAGAGTTATAAAACATTAGGATATCCAATGGAGCTGTATGAACTAACGAGTTGCATGATCACTTTTGAACGGCAAAATTTATTTTCCTGGATACTGCATTAATTTAATTTGTGCTTAAACTTTAGCTATACTAGACATTGGTGTTTGAAAAGTGTACATATTTTTCTAACCTCAAAGTGTGTAAGTTTAGTATTAAAGAAACAGATCTACAACATTTTGATTTATATTAGAGCAAAAAATAATTTCACAGCAAAAGTGTTAAATGAACTACTCTTTAAAGTTAGGTCTGGCTTACTTTCAGAATTATTATTTATATAATAATGCAAAAATGTACAGATGTTTTCTTTTTGCTTCCAGATTAAATTTGGATTGTTTGAAAAGCGGAGAGATATTTTACCTAGTGCAAAATAAGATACAGAAGAAGAGAGCAGAATGAGAGCTTCCCAAGTACCGCATGCCTGCAGCTTGTTATCTTTAGTGATGCTGTTCCTTCCAGTCACTGGAACGTCAAAACAAAATATCCCAAGACTTAAGCTTTCCTATAAAGGTAAACTTTTCAGTAGTTTTTCTGATTCTGCCACTTTTGTTTTGATGTGATGTTGCCAGCAGCTCATTTGTATTATTAACCAGGACAGTGAAACGCTGTCCCCACAGTTCCCAGAAACACATGTTGGAAGCGTTAAAGATGGATGAATTCTGCCTAGGGACAGTATTAAACTCCGTTTTTTACATGGAGAGTACATGTTTCTGAAACATAACTAGGTTTTTAAACTATTATTTCAGTTTGCTAACAGATTATATTAATATATTATATATAAATTAAGGGGCAGTCATTGCCTAAGCATGGCTTTCTAGCACTACTTGAAACACCGTGAGACATTCCCATATGGTTGGTGGTGATGATGTGGGACATACAGGACACCCACACCTTTCTAGAGCATCAGGAAAAGTAGAGGGAGCTGCCCCAAGTCTTTCAAATGGCACTGACATTTTATTTTTTGTAATAATTTTTTTCTCTATCACTACATTGGTATGTGAAACTCTTGAAATGTTGTTTTATTTCTTCTTACCTCTTTGGATCACAAAACCATGTTAATCTGAGGAATTTCTTAGCCTTATATGTACTTCTTGTTGAGAATGTTACAGGCTGAGGGCTTTAAACATAGATGTATTTTTTAATTCTTTATTGGACAAGATCTTAAGGTAGATTTCTTGTTGCTTTGAACGTACAAGTACACTTGCACAGTTTTTTATAAGGCACAGAGATACATCACTCTGGTATTGTCTCCTTTAGCTAAAGCAAATGCTGTCCAGTTATTTTTCAGTCATGTCAGCACCCTTCCCCTACGAGAGCTAATTCTGTTCTCAGTTTTTCAAACTCAGGTCTTCCTATGCATTACAGAGTTACGCTCAGAATGGTGTGATGGAACAGGAGGCTGTAAAGCCTTCATCAGTGGTTATAATATGTTTATCATGAGTTTAACACACACAGGAATTTATTGAGTAAGCACAATGACATACTATTTATTTACAAGCCACTCTTTTGCTAGATTTGCATGCCACTGTGTATGGTATTCCCTTGTGTATATATGTGTTCAAATGTGTTTGTGTGAGAGAGACAGAGGAAGAGAGATCAAGGGATCTTGACAACATTTTTATAAATTCAGGAAACAGTTGCACTCACTTAAGCCAATGAATACAGAAACTGAAAGACCTGACATGAGTTATGAAAGTTAGCAATAAAAATCCCCTAACATATAGCCAGACTTTTCACAGCTAGGCCTTTGAGATAATTCCCAATAGCAGCATATACCATATGGCGGTGGCATTTATTGTGGATTTGACACTCATGATTAGTGAATTCCTCTCGACTTCAAAAGCAGACAGCCTTTGGCAAAATCCTGATGGATGTATTTGGCAGGTAAGGAGGGGGAGAGAGAAAAATTATTGAGGTCAATGCAAGAAAAAAAAAAAAAATCACTGAAATCTTAGTTTAAAATAGTGGCAGAGACCTGCTGGGAGTGGTTGGGAAAATGCCTGAGCTCGTTTAAAAAGACAATGAGCAGATGATTGATATTTAGGCCCTGACCCAAACTTTTATTAGCAACTTTATAAACCTTTCAGTTTGGCTTGAGGATACAGTTTCCTATCCAAACTTATCCACCTATATCCCTGTAGGGGGAAAAAAAAGCAACAACAGATACAAAATGGCACATAAATCTTAATTTGGAGAGCTGTGATGGAACTGAAAAGCCGAAGGAAAGAGAATTATCAGATTTTGTTGTGCCTCCTCTTGCCTTGTTTCTTTTTTTTCTTTTTTTTTTGGAGGGCAGAGAGGGGTATTTTTCTTTTTCCACAGGGAAAAGTTACTGCTTTGTTTTCACACTTTCGCATTATAAATGGTGCATGTAGTGCTTGTCGTAATTTTTTTTTTTTTTTTTTGACAATAACAGCATGGCAGATGTCCTGACTATTTAAAATAGTTGTCAGAATTAAGCTTACGGTCTCCCTCTCCCCCCGCCCCCAAGTATTCCAGCCAAAATAACTCCAAAGTTTCTGAGAACAAGATGTAGGAGAAATAAACTGTCTTACCAGTGCTCATAAAATTTTTACAGACATGTCATTGACAGGTCATGGTATCTCCATTATTTGGAATTAAGACTTGAAATATCATGAGGAGGACAATAGGGGCCCTTTTTCCTTCTTTATGGAAAGCTGACCAAAACTGGCCACATCAGGCAGCTCTGAAAACCTGGGCACACGTGTGTGTTCATTTGGCCGCTAAACACGTTGTCTTCCAAGGGAAGGTTTCATCCCCTTCCAAGAGCAATGTCTTTATGGGATGGCGTAGCTCCATCTTCCCAGAACAGCTGAGCATTTGCTGGGGCAGGAGAGCTGGAAGCGAGCAGGACTTTCCCCTGCAGTTACTTCATCTCATAGCTGTATCCCAGCACACCTCAGCCGAGGGCTAGGAAACTGCTTCTCCCCATGCCCTGGCAGTGAGAAGGAGAAAGAGAAAGCCAAGTGCGAAGTGCTGAGGATGAAGAAGTGTAGGGGACAAGAAGAGAGAAAGAAGGAATGGTATTAAATGAAAACAGAGAAGGAGAAAACAGAGAGAAAGAAGTCAGTGGTGGATAGAGGAAGGGGGGGGGGGCAGGGTGGGGTAGCTAGAAGAAGTGTCTGTAACTGCAAGAGCGCTTCAATAAATCATAGTGTGTCACAAGTCCTTTGCATGCAGACATCAATTAAAATGTTAGAGTTTGTCTGCATGGCAGTTATAGGTTTTCCTCTTGTGGGATACAGATTAAGGGGTGGAAAGCTGTGCTGAAAATATTAAGATACGGATATTCAATGGCTGATGTATCAACATGATGCCATATGATGGATTTCCTTCATTGTTTATCCCAGTTCTAAAAATGAGTTCTGAAAAATCATACACATTTAAAACTATGAACAGACACAAAGCAATAAAAATATCTCTTAATACAGAGGCAAAGTCATGTATACTTCACCTGTGTTAATATAATACACTATGATCCTTAATTACATACCTCATCTTACATTCCCACATTTTCCCTGATTCATTAATTGAATAATTCTTCAAAATGTCTTTTTATCTTCCTTAAACTTTAGCTTTTAGATATTGGTGTATATCTTTAATATCCCAGTAATTATCACTGCTATCATGATGCTTCTAGAGTGCTCACACTACATAGACCTTACTTAATCTATCTCAGATACTTTTACAAGATTATGAGGTGGTTTTATTATTATGCTGCAGTTTTCATACTAGGAGAAGGTAAACAAACTGTATTTTAATAGAAGATTACCATCTTTAGAAAAATAGGGTCTGATATTTGAGTAACATTCCATATTTCAATAGTCATTGTATAACAGAACATTCAGTCTCAGAGCAACAGCATTTGTCACTCATTCTCACGCGACTGGAGATACCCTATGACCATTGTCCAAATGCAGAACTCTGCAAGCACAGATGTGGTGTTCAGCTTCCCTAAGCAGCACATCCTTTTTGTCTGCTACCTCATTTAACATCCTTATTCCCACCTCTGCAGCACATGCAGAAGGTTTTCATGTACCAGTTTCATTCAATAATGTCGTTTACAGAATGGCATCAGTTCCGTTACTGAAGAAGGGAAGGGCCTGTGTCATAATTGATACGTACATATGTATGTCTTTAATTCATACCGTGTAGACAATCTTATTTTTGTCTATCTTTTGAGTAGCAGTCTTTTTGTGTGTTTCTAGGTTTTACTTTACAGGGAGGGACAAAGAATAACTAGACCAGAAGGATGATTACCTTCTAAGAAAAAAGATAAAAAATTTTCAACCTCTTTCAATTTATGGCCCTCCTAAAATTTTCCAGTAGAAATGCAGACTCCTAAACTGCAAATTTAAGCCTATTAATTTGCTTTATTTTGTTGCTTTTCACGGACATCTTAGAAGTAGTCTGTGCACTCAAAGAATAAATTTATGTTACAGAGTGTGTACCCTGCTTTCTTGGCTGGGGGGTGTGCCCCAGCCCAGATTTGAACATTGTCACCAGTGACATATCCACACTGATACCACAAAAATAAATAATTCTTATGTGGGGATGCAGGCATGCCCCAAAAGCCAGCCACACTTGCTATAACGAGTACTGATTTGGAGAGAGGACCAGGATGCTGCATTGTGACACAGCACACAGGAAAAGGCAAGACTGAAGGCAACCTTTGGCTTTTGAAACAGAATTTACTTAACACTGTTAAAAACAACTATGGCAGTAATTTAAATCTAATAAACAAGAACATTATTCTCAGCTTATTTTTTTCTTCTTCACATTGAATGAATCAAGATGTGTTCTCATTCCCACTCAAGTCATGGCAAGAGTTTTGCCACTGAAGTAAATTGAAGCTGGATTGACTTTCCATTCCTTCTCACTTTTTTCATCTTAAATAAGTAAACTAAAGACATGCAATTCTGTCTCCTCTGTGGAAGGATGATAATGCTAAATCATCAGCTCCACATGGAAATTAGCCACGTCTAAGAATTGTTTCGCTTCACGCAGTGTTTTGCATACATGTTTTTCTTCCCCCTAAGAGAGATCTATTCTTACAGTATGGCAAAAAAGAAAGCAGAGGATAACATTTTGGTGCCAGGAATTCTTTTGAAAACTTGACTTGATTAGTGCACTTTCTTAATGTTCTAAAAATGATCCTTTGAACATGCTACTTTAAAATGTCAAGCATCCTGTTTTCTAAATTTTTGCTTTAAACGTCTTTCATTTTATAACTGATGAGATGCTTAACTGTTGCATTAGAGCAGTTTGTTCTGTTTCAGTAAAGCTGGCTTATTTCCATGTCATGCATCGTTTAATTATCCGTGTACAATATAGTTACAATGGTATAGCTCCACGAGCCTCATGTGAACTGTCTGTGACATTGCAGTAATCCCAGTGCCACGAAGGGGGTCTTGCACAACTATGAATGGTTGGAACGTGGCAAACTGG
Source organism: Pterocles gutturalis (assembly GCF_000699245.1). Taxonomy (NCBI): domain Eukaryota; kingdom Metazoa; phylum Chordata; class Aves; order Pterocliformes; family Pteroclidae; genus Pterocles; species Pterocles gutturalis. The sequence continues at coordinate 10,103 of NW_010101251.1, forward strand.
TAAAGTATAAAAAACCCTAGAAATGAGCTTGCATTTTAGCAGCTGTGCTTGCTCTACAGGAAGAGGAAGAAAAATCAGTAAAAACAGGCTTTTGTGGTAATATCACCAGCTGTAATTCTGAATACCCATGAAGATGAAGGAAAATGTGCTGAGTGAGGAAGTGCTGCTTTTATTGAATCCCTTGTTTGTTGTTCAATTCATTTTTAATTATTTATGATTCCTCAGAAAAGTGTATCTCAGATTCCTTTGTAGAGTAATATGAAATGTTTATGTGAGATTTAAGATCCTAGTTTCAGATGGTTGTCTAGTTATGAAAGAGATTTTGCCTGTTTTGTCTCAAAAATGCTTTCTGGAGGCAGTGGACATTGAGACTTAAAATGTATACTATATTGAAGATGGATGGTCACTGCTGTCCATGTGAGGAAAGACTTGTACGTAGACTAAGTATAAACTTGAAGGCGTTTATTACATTTTAGTAAAGGGAAAACAGCAAGTTTCTTAAAGACCTTTTTTTCTTTTTTTGAACTAGTGAACTTGGAGGTCAGATCCAACTATATGTTGCATTTTCTGTCATATAATTATCATATATATAATGTCCTGGAGAGCAGCCTCCAGTCAGTGACATCAACAGTTTACACAGCAGTTGAACTAAGAATAACCTTGGAGAACTGACCCGTATCAACCTCTTAACAGTGTAAACAGCCTGTAGCTCATAACAGCTTTCTTTTTTTTTTGTGATCACAAAAGGACCTCAATTGGATAAAAAAAGAATTGTGTTCACAAAATACCAAACTATTCTGCTGAATGTTCCCTTGATTAAATCTCAGAAGATGAGGGAAAAAACCAAAAGAGTAAGACTTTGGGAAGAATGATGGGTCCCTTGTAAAAAGGAGGATGAGACAACACCAGAAACTGCTTCTCTAGAAGAAGAATGTGGGGAAGATACATGACCAGTGTCATCAGCTTTGAAGAGGGTACTTTCAAAAGTATTTGTCTAATTGCACTTTTACTAAAGATGTTTGAAAAGCAAACCCAGTTCATAGCCGTTTCAAAGATCCCAACCTTGTTCTCTTTCTATGCACTAATTTGAGGGCATGATCCTCTTGACGTCAATGTGTGTCTAGCATTGGACATCTGCGGTTGCAGCGCAGGTCCTCGAGTCACATCCTATTTCCCTTTCCTCCCTCCCTGTTTCTACTGTTCCATTTATAGTCGAGTTCCTCAAAGAAGGGCCAAGGGGTGCCAGGGAGGTCCGCTCTGTAGTCAAAGTCCTTTGGAGATAAATACACAAACAGATAGCAGAAAGAGAGAGAGACAAAATTTCCTTTATCATGCCAGAGCATTATCAGAAAAGCCAGAGGGATTGGCTAGCTGTGGTTAACAGAGGCGTTTAGACAAGGGTGGGAGTGACAAAGGTAGGTTTTTCCCCACTAATTTGAGAACCCAGGCATTCTGCTTTGTGATCCAAATGCTAACTGTCCCAGAGAAGCATGATGTGTTGTACTGTAGAGCTTGACAGCTAAGAGGTTACTGAAGACACCAAGATTTTATGTTCAGCTTATCTGGCAGCTTTGGGATGACTTCACAGCTCCCTCTGCATCAACTGTGTTCCCTGGTTTTCTCTGGAAAATGTTTCTCACTAAATATGTAACACAACAACAGACTTTGACACCCACTGGTGCCCCAAAATGGGTAAATAAATGTAAATATTATTAATAAAAAGTATCTCACCCCCCAATATTAAACAATAGCTTATGCCTATATACTAATGATTGACAGGAGGTAATATGATGGTGCACATGATTGCCTTGTATACACACACATCTCTGATATCCCTTGCCCTGTAATTTTTAGTTACTACAGTTGTATCGCAGCGTTGCCTAGGTCTGCAAGGCAGACACTGGGTCCACCCGCACATCTGCACGCGGGACTCTGAATCTGACAGCAGTTGCTAGGCGCAACTCTAACACAAACAACTAACATATAGAGGAATCAATTCAGTTATTCAGTGACCTCTAGTGCTAATGGCTTCATAAGAACTTCACTCCTGCCAATATCAGAAAACAAAACTGATAATTGTATTTCATTTTGGCATAGGAGATTATTATGTCCAAGCTATTGTACTGTGAAGTAGTTTTATTTTCATTGCTGAAAGAGGTCCTTTGCTATAGCCAGTCCAAAACTATTTTGAAAATCTACCTTCACATTAGCCAGTTGAATTACCTTGCTACACTTGCTTGCTTTTTAATCAAATAAAATATATCTGGAAAACTGGAGAGAGATTATAAGGAGAAAAATCTTTGCAGTTTCCTGAAAACAGTCATTACGTAAATTTAAACCCCATTTTCTTAGAGAATGTCCATCCTGTGCAGCCCCCCCAGATAATGACTGAGTGACTCAAACAGTACTTCCTATAGCAATTGAATCTCTGTACTGCACTGCTGCAGAAATTTCGAGCAGGGCTATTAATTTCGCCTTGTGAGCAAAACCAGCAGTCATGATGGTATAAATAGCTAAAATATTAGTGCCCCCACTGTCATTATAAACGTTCTCATTCCTCATTCAGAGCATGTGAAAGAAAGATTATCTGGTCCACATCAGAGCGGGAACCCCCCTGTGGGGACAGGAACAAGCCGTTACGTGTGGGGAGAGTGAGCAGGAACCTCCTAAAGCAGGTTTGTTGCCAACAGAGGAAATATCTGTTCCACTGACAGGTAAATCTGCTCGCAAGGTCCCTGCCCTTCACCTCTTTTCCTGTGCAGGCCCTCCTCCCACCAGAGCCCCTCCAGCCCTGCCAAACGCTGCCTTTGCTCCCTGGGCAGCAGGTCCCACTGGTGAGCTGGTTATTGTTTCCCAGACCTGGTTTCACCTCCTGCACTGTATCTGCTCTGCCTCCTCTTCTGTCTGGACTGGTCTTGGTTGAGTCAAGAAACCAGAATTTCCTTCAGGGGTCTGTGGAAATGGCGTTGAAGGATCATCATCACTTTCGGAGATTTTACAGGCTCTCTCAGGTGGTGGTTTCATGGCAGCTGAGCCAATATAACAGTGTGCTGCTTCTGGAACAGGGACATCTCCCTCCCTGCTCCCTTCTCCCCAAACACACCTATCTGTTTCTTTCTCCCCTCAGCTGCTCCCAGATGCATGGACCTGCCCTTTCTCTTGCATGAGCTCCAGCTCTCGACAGCCTCTTTGGCAAGGACATTTGCTATTAGTAGTGAGGACTTTGTATCTTATTTAGCTTTGCAGCCTGACCATACAGCTTGTGTGGGCTCTGGTCCAATGCTTGGAGTCAGAGAGAAGAATGGCCCCCACAGCTTCTTGCTATACACTCAGGGCTAGAACCTCAGCTGATAAAATTGTTACAGGTCCCAGCGGCTAAACTCAGGATCTGGATCCAAGTCTTGATGAGAGTGGAAGCAGGGCGTGTGTCTGTGTATCTGTGGAGCAGGCAGAGGGTGGGGAAGGGTGGGGTGTAAAGCTTTTGAATGCTTTCATTAAATCTGTGTTGCTCACAGACACTGGTTATAGCTCGTGCGTAGCATGCAATTACATTGGTATGGAATAGTAGGAAATTGCAAATAGCAATGATAGGTAACAAATCTGGATTTTTCTGTCTGTGAGCTGCTCTTTTAAGTCTTGAAAGTAGAAGCACTAATGAAGGAACTGAGCAAGCAAATCTATTTGGCATTAACTGTCCTTTGTACTGTCAACTCACCTTCTTCATGAGTAGCTCATGCTGCTCTGTGTCTCTCCTAAGCCTGTTAGTATTGATATTAATGTGTTTTCCAGGCCCATCACACCTGACAGTTTTATTACATCAGAGTTGTTCATGCCACTGCGGTCCAAGGTCTCTCATCTTTTAGCATGAATGCCTTGTCTACTCTGTTATGAACATTGCACTCATTAGGGAGCTGGCAAATACATTTGAACCTGGTGAGAAAAATGTTAAAGTGAATGTATTACTAAGATAATCTGACCATTTTAAAGACTATATTTTGTATATAACAGCTATAGGCCCAATGGAGCAAGTCCTGGTGTCAGATGCGGTGTGAGAAAGCAGGTCTGAATGAAGTCAGGTACCCCATGAGACCTGTCAGCACCTATCTGTAGTGTCAGACCAGCTACTGAGCCAAATCCAGGTTTATGTAGACAATTATATCTCAGATTTACTTGAGAAAACTCCTTGCAGGTTTAAATCCTGGATACTGAAATCCACAACAAAATCCTAATTTGCTCCAAGTGTGAAACAAAGTCCACTTATCTCAGTTCCTAAAGCTGGAATTTCATCAACAAAGCAAAAACTAAGGACGGACTTAAAAATGTGTCATGTTCTGTACAGCTGCTAGTAGATAGTAAGGGCAGAAGGAATAGCACAACTTGCTGTAGTTTTATCAGCCCACAGATATACGGGCTGTAGGATGTTGCAAAGAGCTCCTCTGTCCTCGGGGTGCTGTGTGCATCTCCAAAGACTACCATGTTCTCCAAAGTGTCTCTAAAGATGCAGTTAGTTGAAAATTGCAGGTACAGGTGCTTGAAAATGCTCTAGCCATTTTTGTGTCACTCTGAAGAAAGTAAAGTCTGAAATGAAAGGTTGGTGCTATTTTGAAAGCAAGTGCAATATAATAACAGTAATTTGTTTTCATGCACTGCATATAATTTTATGAACCATACTTTGACATGTCTCTTAAAGTGCTAAATGTGATCACCGAGTTACACTTTTAACACCTGGGTGTACTTGCAAAGCACAATACATGCCTCCATCTGAATGGGAAAGAAACACAGAGGAGTGTGTTCATTCACACAAGTTAATGCATGTCCCAGCCCCCTGAGATGGTTTTGATGCTAGACATCTACTAGGTGCAACATATTGTCAGTGCAGTTTGTTTGTTGCCTGTTTCTCAGAGTGTCAGCTAATCTCCACACGTCATTCCCTGTGTCTATGTTCTTTATAAGATTCATGCCTGTCTAACTGAAGGACATACGATTATGCAGGTAGCTAGAAGGTTCATGAGATGGTAGGCAAGCTGGAGCAGTAAAACTAGTTCACACTCAACGAGTTTAACTCAGCTTTTTTGAATAAGCCAGTCAAAGAGGATTTTGTAGTTATTTCCACCTGAAGCCTATCATCAATCTCTCGCTTTCTATTTCTATTTGATTGGCTGATAGACTGGGAGGAACAAGAGGCTGGGAAGCAGTGAACTAGGGCCTGGATGAAATTATTTTATTTTGGGTTGCTTGGAAACATTTAAAAATTGAAATTCTAACCAGGGAGAGTGGGAGTAGCAGAATTCATTTACAATTGCCTTTTCCCAGGGTCAGTAAATTCGTAGGCCATTTGCTACTGTGGGTCTCGTAACGTGGCTTTCAGAATAGCTTTAGGAATAGGTGAGTTTGTAAGTCATCTCCCTCAGTACAGGGCAGAGGTTTTATCTCAGCTGCTTGACACTTAGGTCACTGGAAGGTAACTTTAAAAGACAGGGCTAGAGCTTGATCTCTGGGTAAGTTGACAGTTCCTCTTCTTCATGGTCAAGAATAAAACTGGTCTCTGACTTCAATAGTGGCCTATTTTACTCTGCTAGATATAAGGAAAAAGTCTTATGTTCTTAGAGAGCAATATCCCCTCACCATTGGTATTCTTTGAATGGAATTTGAAATAAGTCTGAAGTGGAAGAAAGCAGATTTAAGTCAAATTACTCAGATTATTTACCTATTACACATGAGACCAGCAGCAAGGTTGAGGATCTGTGAGAGGTGAAGGGAAAAGAGATAAGTTCAGTTCTGATAACTGAAAATGAAGAGATAGAGGTGATGGGTTTGCATGTTTTGCCTCACATTTGAAGAGGAGATTTGGTGCTTTTTAAGTCCATTGATGTACCAGGTATTCTTAATGGACAGGTATGTGTGATGAGATGCCAAGAATTATCTGTGCGTTACCAAAGCTCATATGCTTGCCAATCCTTTATATCGAATTACATTTGTAGTGCATATTCTTTAAATATCCCCAGTATCCCTTTAAAATAGTTGGTGATCTAATTTTGCCTTGGAAACAACAGTGAGTTCTCTCACTTTGGCAGTTTTGCAAGAAAGATAAACTGCTTAGGAAAATGGAACCTGCGCAAATCTGTGGTTTTAGGTCTTCTTCAGAAAAACAAATGTTTCACTCAGACACATTTTCAGTTGTGCTGTTTCAAGTTAATTATTTAGTTTGGCTTTGTAAAGTTTGTGAATTTGGCCTTTGTGTTTTTTCACCAATAACAAGAACTCACAAAGCAGCTTGTAATCATCCCTGCAATAGTAACACTTACAAGATATTTGTGCAGCTGTTTCACAAGTCAAATTTATTTGCAGCTAAAATGCAACTAAAATATACTTCCATAAACATAAGTGAGAATTGTTTAGTACACGCTTTAACTGGGTGTATTTTTGGTGGTAAGCACCCATGTATTTTGTTTTACAGTATTACCATTTTTGTAGATTTAAAAAGCACTGAGTCAGACAAAGACAGGACTGTAGAATGATTGTAACCCCTGGCTCTGAAATAGATGAACTAAATAAACTGCAGTAGTCTCAATTCTGATCTTGCAGAAGCACCCACCCTTCAAGTGAGCCTTACTGTTATGAAGGAGAATGGGGTCCCACAGCATGAGTTGGTTTTTTTTTCTTTTTTCCTTTTTTTTTCCCTCTTTATGGGTAGAGTAGCCCTTTGAAAGTTTATCTGAAGGTAAGATGATCTGTCCCTTCCTGATGAAAGGTGTGAAAAAATGTCTTGCCAGCTCTGCACAGAGAGTGCTATTGCTTAGTTACCATTGTAATGATGGTTCCAGAAGCATAGTGCAGAACGGAGCTACTTTAATTACTTATGTTTTTTATGGGTTGTAAAATGTCAACAGTGGACATCTATCGATAAGTATGTGCAAATAGATATGTGGGAAATGTTTAGTTTTCTGATTACTGAGCAGAGCCATGGAATTGCCTGAAGCTCAAAGTGAAAATGTCCTGAAATGTCTTAAAACCTGCAGCAGACTGTTCCTGAGTTTTGGAGCAATATTTGAAATAATTCTTTTTCTAGTGTTACTGTCCTAGACTGTAACAGAACTGAATAGAAAAGCCTAATCCCAAAATATATGTTGGAGTACAAGGTTTTTTTGGGGACTATTCAGAAAGACAACCAAGATTTTGACACAACATTGTACGAACAAGAAATCAGGTTTTTTGTGTTCCCAGTAATCCATATCCTTTTGTAAAGGCCCTACTGTGCCATGAATATGACATTTTCCTCCAGGCCAAATAAAATTAATTGTATAGCAGTGAGAGCCACATGCCATGTGCAACACATCATCATTGTCCATGGTGAGATGTAGCTAGGCAAAATGTAACTTGCTTCTTGGAATAAGTAGTAGAGATTGGTAGTAGACTGAAACGATTCGCTTTGCTGTCATACAAATACATCTGGAGGCAATTTAATTTTTTGAACAGGGAATACTTGAGGAATTAAGTAAATTGTTGTTTTCATGCTATATTGACATTTCTTTATCCCAAAACTTTAGCTGAAGATTCACACAATACCCCTGTAAATTGCCATGGATGTTTTCCAGTGCATGAGAGGACTTGCTCCTATCTAGAGGAAAATTATGTGACATTTTTTTCTGTATATGAAAAGTCCAAAATTATTAATATATAACCTTTAAAGTCAGAGTCCTTCAAAGGTGTTATTAGATATAGCTGTTTTGAAAGAGGTTGAGGAATTCCCTTTATGCCAATTTGAGCATAACCCATCATTACAAAAATGTCTGTGACTGGCCATAAAGGCAGTTCTGAGACTCAACCAAGCAGTTCCAGATTGCTGCACGCTTACACCATGTTGGAATCAAGGAATGACAGCACGGTCACCACATATGGGACTTGAGGCTAAAAAGTCTAAACGTGCTGTATAAATGTAAATACATGTTACCAGAACAGAATGACATATTTTCATTTAAAGCCTTTATGGCATGGCTGTGCTGCTGGAGATTATTTAAGTAAACAATGATCATGTTGTTGTGAGCCAAGTCCACTGAGGTACTTTTCAAAATGAATAGAAGAGAGTCATTATTCCAGCTTCTCCTACTCAGCAGTGAAATATTAACTCAGAAAGGGAGTTTACTGAATATTCATTTAATTGCCAGACTGGAAAAAAAAACATTTAATTTTGAGTAAAACAGCAAATGCACGCTATAAACTGTGTGCTGAGCATGTGCACATGAAAGACCATCCCTGTAACTGACTTTGTTTCTGTGCATTTTGCGAATGCTGTTTCTATATTAGCTTGGCTGCACAGATTCAGTGATTCAAATCAACAGCTTGCTCTGAGCTCTAAGCTTGAAAACCACTGGGCAAATGTGCTTTTCACAGTAAATTTTTCCAGTGTAATATCCTTGGTGATATTAAATATATCTCTCCCTGTGAAGGGCAATTTCAACCCGTAAGATTGGATTGTTTTGCTTTTATGGAGTGAGAACAATGATTAATTTCTCTGTAATTTAAACAATTCTTTGTTAATGTTTACTTGACAAATTTTATTAGGTCATGTTTCAGTTTTAATCTTATCACTGGCCATGTTCAGAGCCTTATTTCCAAGCTCCTTTCAATAGTTAGTAACTAACTGGCCAAGCCTGACTATTCACCACTTTGCAGCTTGTGTTGCCATTTCCACCAGTAAGAAATCAGTGTGCAGTGCTGTCATTTCAATCTGGAACACTTTACAGATGTTTTCCTTATGATGCAGTGAAACAAATGACTGTACAAGGCACCAGGCAGGGCTCAGTCCTATTTGGGCGTTTCAGTTATGAGACAACTTTTTCCCTCCCTCCTGTAGCTGTCCTCGGTGGTTCTTTACTGAGAAATACTAGAAGTGTTAACCAACAGATGACAAATGTCCTTTTGGGTTGGTCACTACAGACATCATTCCTTCCAAATATGAAAGAAATGGGAAGTGGAGATCAGTTTCAGTCATCTCCGTTTAGATATGTAGAGAATTAGGTCTACATATTTTGGCAAGTGACACACTTGCAGAGGCCCATGGGTTGCATGACTCTAAGCAATGAAAGTGCTTTAGAGCATTTGCACAAATGTATCGTTTATCCTCACTCAGGTCAAATTACTCTGGCTGGAGATGAGAAGGAATTTTCCCTCATATTTTGCATCCTAGTTACCCACGTCCCACAGGCGAGCACTGTGATACGACTGGAAGTTTGTCATCAGAAGAGATTTAAAAGTAACAGAGGGTGATATGGATTGCTGAAATACAGTAGCCTGTGAAATTCATGAATCTCTCCTGTTTATTCATGTTAATGCCTGTGAATGACTAATGAATAGATATTGTGATCTGGTCTTCTTTTTCTTCCTTCCATCTTATCTGCTAATTGGGACATGGAACTGTTAAAGAGGGATTTAATCTACACTGCAGAATTTATAAGGCATTTGTTATTACATACGATGCATCAGATAATCTAGTAATGCAGCCAGCTCCTATGTCATGGGTGGAGAAGTGAAAGATGGTTGTTCAGAAATGATGTGCTCCAGCAATGCTCAGCTGATAAACAGTATTTTAGACATCAGCTGAGAAGAATTTGAGTAGCCCAAGGGAGTTAAAACCTCCTGCTGTTCTGAGATCATCATCAGAGAACCCTTTCCCAATAAACAGCTCCAACATATTCAGTACCAACAATTTCCAGTCAGAAAAAAACAAGGGAGGAGGTTTGTACAGAGTGTGACGTCTAGTGAAGACACACGTACGTCACACACACAAGTTAATAGGAAGTAGCTGTCCTGTAACAGAGAACCCAGTAACCACAAGGGTCAGGAGGAGTACATCTTTGTTTTTTATTGGGTGAAAACACACTAGTGGAGTCAGCTAAGCTTCAGAAGTTCTGTGTTTAGAGGGCTTTTCTTTTTCTTTTTTAAAATTTGTAATTATTTATTACACTGGCTTGGTTATTCTTTAGCCAGGCTATTCATCATCCAGCTCTAGTGTAAGGAGTAGTTTGGATAGAACTTGTTTTTATACCTTCATGCTGACCATAAGTTGAACCTAAAAGATCTTGCTGTCAATTAGTAAGCAGGTCTTCTAAAGTGTTACTAATTCAGAAAAATGGGACAGGACAGTGCTGGTGTAAAGCACTATAGTGCTTAACATTGGATTTAACTTTTTAATGTGACATAAGATTTTTTTTCAAAGTACTGCCAAATAAATCTCACCTAGGGGAATAGCAGCTACGATACAAGACAATTTGTTTTCAGACTGAACCATAAAAACATTCAGCAGTGAGGCAGACAAAACCACATGAGCTTAAGGCAAAGTGACAGAGCCAAAAAATAATTGTCATAATTATATACCAGGTAGTCATATTAATAATGATAAAATATTTTTTCTCCCACAGTGTTATTTATTAGCCAACAACAGGACTTAATCTTTGCTTTGCCTGTCACATGTTTTGTGAGAGACCTTGAAGAAAAAAGTTTGGCATTGTTTTTTTCTTTTCCTCTTTATTTTTTTTCAGGAGTTACTCTGCAAAACACTGGCCCTGATTTTCATCATGATCAGGAAGTGTAAATAACTTGTGCTGTAAGTCTGGCCCCTCTAGCAGGAAGGCTACATTGTCCATCCAGTGCCAGGAAGGTGGAAATACCCTTTACTTTATGTTCAATTAAATCCAGGATTTACTTTTCTGTTCAAAGATTTCTGAATAGTTTAGTTTGGAGAGTTTGTTTGTGGAAGAACTGATTCACATGTTTATTTTTGTTCTCCCCAAATTAATGACTGCCCAACAAGACTAAACTCTCGTTGTGCTCTTTTCTGTATGTTGTTTGTGTCCTCATCCAGAATTACGTCCACAGAGTATTCATTATACAGTCTTTTCACTTTACAGCCTTTTAGCTTTTTTTACAGGAGAAGCATGGATTCTTTAATTACTTTCATAGAGAAACATGTTTTTCTTAATTACCTTTTGAAAGAGACTGGAAGCCACTATTAAATCACAGTAAAATTTAAGTGTCAAATTTGTGCTTTTAATAAGGAAAACTTCCTCTGCAGACAGGGCAAGGATGCAGGGATTGCACCCATTGCCACCTCTGTAAGGAAAGTAAAGACCTCAGGATCCTAGAGGTGTTGCTACTGGATGCTCCCCTTAATATACCTCTGTATTGCCTTCATTTCAGCACTGTGCCCTGGGGATATACCTCTGCTTCATGGCTGTTGATTCAGATCTCAATTGAAATGATAGTAATTTAAAATTTAACTGTAGCCATTCTCTATACTGCCACCAGAACTTAATATTAGATAATGGAGAAATCACACCCGATATCAAACCTTCTATACACCTTATGTTTGTTACCTCCGTCCTATTCTCAACTCTGTATAAGGCTTAACGTCCAAGTGTAAATCACTTACAAGTGGAATCCCTCAAGAGTCCGTACTGGGACCAGTGCTCTTTAATATCTTTATCATTGACATAGTGGGACTGAGTGCACTCTCACCAAGTCACAAATGAAAGGTATAGCACATATTTTGCAAAGATCTGTCTTTTTTTGTTTCTATTTTCTGTCAAAGAATGTGATTGCTTTATGTCATAGAGATAATTCATTAAGAAAATTTCATACAGAAAAATGTTTTGTGAAAGTAAATATTACCCAATTTGGAAGTAAAAAAAACCAAAAACACAAAACCAAGGTTAACAGGAACTGTACTATAACCCTAGAAAGACATGCTCTAAGACAGCAGTTATCTCACTGGCATACTCCATGCTGGTTGCATATATTTATAAGAGACACCAATGAGTCATATGTAAACATTTTGATTATAAAGATTTTCTTCGTTTTCCCACAGACTTGCTGCTTTCAAACAGCTGCATCCCATTCCTGGGCTCAACAGAGGGGCTTGATTTTCGAACCCTGCTGCTAGATGAGGAGAGGGGCCGGCTGCTAATCGGAGCTAAAGACCACATCTTCCTGCTCAACTTGGTTGATTTAAACAAGAATGTAAAGAAGGTCAGTTTGTTTTTCACAGAGTTCATTTCAGAAGTTCAGTTTTGTTCCTTTTTCTCTCTTCCCCCCCCCCCCACTGGGTAACTGGCAGATTCATTGTGCAATGCTGTGTACCAGGATTTGATAATCTCAATTTCTGTAGTCCTACAGATTACCTTTAATGAGTTGAGTTTCTCATGGCATGTGACCTCCTGTGAGACTGATGTCCTGCAAGTGATCAAGTACTGGGAGGAGCCTTGCAGTGTATGAAAGTGATATCAAAATAACAGCAAAAAAAGGCAAAAATGCAGCTCAGAGTGTTTGCTTTTTAATTTCTTTGGTCATGGTCACCATCCTCAAATAAAAGCATTTGAAAGACGATAACTGAAGGTAGCTCTTACCTTGCTTCCTGACATCACTGGGATTACATTACTGTGATATTAAACAGAGCAGAGGCAATTTGGATGGCTTAAATGATAGTAAAAATGTTAGTGGCAATTTTAATATTAACATTTGTATTAATATCTAGATTTACTAGTGATAGGAGAAGCTTCCAATGGGATCTGCTGTACTCCCTTGACTACGCCCTATGACAATGTGTTAACTCCAGGTAATAAGATGACAATTTAGCCTTCAATATTTCTAGCAGACATGATGAGCTTCTGGAAGCACAATTTACTGCTACATGTGAAAAACTGATGCTTGCACAGGAACACACCTAAAAACTGCTTTCCTGCTTGTTCCAGATATGCTACTTACTGAAGAATATTTACATTCTCAGCTGTGTTTCACATTTTCTTTAAGCACCAGGATGAGGTTTTAAATTACTATGTTCTGCTGTCAGCTCTGGAGAGGTAACCGACCCTGAATTAATACAACTGCAGTGCAGGGGCTTAGCAGGTGTAACAGGAGAGTATTTTGCCCCACGTTTGAGTGCAACTTGCTGTTGTTTTGTAGGAGAGATATAGTACCAGGATGAATATCTTATTTCTTATTTTGACTTCTGCAATGCTCCATATGCTGGTTTCCTTAAAACTCTGATTCTGAGCATTTCAGGAAATTTCTTCCCTGAGATGCTTTACCAAACACTCAACTTGCATCTTCCATCTCAGTAGTTTACTCAAAGTCTAGTATGTCCTCAGGATAATGCATTGATAACAGTATATCGCACATTTTCAGACTACAGATTGATTTCTGGCATAGGCTTTCTGTAGAAATCAAATTCTGTTTGTGTGAAAAGCAGATTTCCGTGGGATGCTGCTTACCTGCTGAGAGATGCTGAGTGCTGTCACCTCCTGTTGTGTTCAGCGGGGCTTGATCAGTTCAGAGCTTTCCGGAGGCAGCAGCACCCTGCCTGATCCACCCTTCCATCCAAGCTGGTAACATTTTCCCTTTAGCCAAACCGCCACTGATCATTCTGGATATTGTGCTTTCCAAGAAGAGCAGAACAGAAGCTGAAACAGGAGAATTTGCATGCAATCAGACAGTGCCATTTAATATCAACGTTGCAGAGTGCAGTCTGGCTTTATATTGGAATGAAAATTTGCATTTGGTAGGCTGAATAGAGAATGTGTGTCTACCTATCTGTGGTGACCTGAAAGAAGGGAAAAGAAATCATAGTCGCGTGCATATCCGGACTAAAGAAATGGTTGTCTGAAGGTTTAAATACTTCTGCTTCGTTTAACCATTCAGGTCATCTTTAACTATTCAGACAAAATACTGAGGAAAAAATATATTTAAATAGCTAAAACTGACTGAAAAGCTCTACAAAGCATCCTGATTTCCAAGATCTCTGCGGGCATTCAGGAACTTTATAAACTTATCCTCTTAGGTAAATGCCCAGGTAATGCCAGACGATGTCACACAGGCATTTCGCTTTGGTTCCTCTGTGCTGGGCTGCCAGAAACTTGTTTGGGGAGAGAAGAGATGAGATGAAGGAAGTTGTTGAAGAGGTTATGTATAAATCTCAGTCACTGACAAGGCTCCAATGCTAAGGGATCCTCTCCAGTAGCAGCAGAGTGTCAGAAAGTAGCGTTTGCCAGCACGGTGTTTAGACTGACCATGGTTTGGGTTGGCGCCGGGCCAGGCGGCTCACTTCCAAGCTTTCCCGGTGCGAGGAAACCACACATGTTGGGACTACAAGGGTCTGAAGTGTGTCCTTTGTACTTCTCTGGAGTAAGAGTCATCTGGAAAAAAAAAAAAAAAAGAAAAAGAAAAAGATCTGCTTATACACAGTCACTAAAATGAGAAGTAATTGGTTAGAATATTAAGTTTCTGCCTACAAGTGATGTGCTTATTCATGACTTTGTGAAAGGAGAGGTAAAAGACAGCAAATTGAGGGGGTAAGAGAAGTCTAAGAGCTTTGAAACTGAAATGCAAGATTGTACATACTTTAGGTTTTTCTTTAAAACAAAACTGAACATGAACTGTGGAATGTTCTGTGCTGGGTAGATTCAGATTACCTTAAAAAAGCTCTCAATTTCAGATATTTGTTATATTAGGAACTACTGATACCTCATAAAGCCAAGTCAGGATCTTCAACAACTTACTTTCAGAAAATCCTCATCTGTGGATATAATTACTTGGCAGGATTATATTGTAGAGTCTGATGCTCTATATTAAGACATTTCTGGAATAGTATTCAAAGAAACATCCAAAGCATTGTATCCTCTAATATATACATGTATATAATTTAATAACTTCCTTTTTACAACCTAATTTTTTACTTAAATTAGTTAATTTAACTTACGTGTATTAAGTTATAGCTTTATTTCCTGGTTTATTTTTCCTGATGAAATAAATCAATAGTTCTTCTGGAGTTCCAATTTCTTAAATCATTGTAGTTTTTATTCAATTTCTTGTGTAAATGGCTGAAAACTTCCTTAGCTGGCAGCTTGAAAAAATCCATCCAGTTTTCAGTGCTTTCAAACCTCATTATAAAACAACAGTAAGTACCACAGTGTAATAGAAAAGTCTTTCTGAATGAAAGACAAATGCAGAAAACTAAAATAGTTGCACTCTACAAATATCTAAAGCTTAGCGAGAGATAATCATCTTTCTGTAGCAGGGATATAATTTCTGTGAAGTTGTCCTGAATAGAAGCCTATAGCTCCTATTGCAGGAATAGCATTACCAAATGCCATAGTCTTTTCTTGAAAGATCCTGAGATGCCTGACGAGTACTGCAAGCTATTTTTAAACTGGAGGATTTGTGGTTCCTTCCTATGAGTAAAATAAGAAATTCAGAAAGGGAAAGTATGAAGGAGCAGCAACCTATATTTGTTAGGGCATTGGAAATGGAGACAATAAATCTAAAGACAACTATGCCATAACCAGTGAAAGTGCAATGTAAAACAAGAATGTTTAATAGTATGAGAAGCTGGAAAGCTGGAGAAGAAATCTATCGGAATCCGAAGCTCTGTGATCCTAAAATTACTTTGGTACACAGAATTTTCTTGTGAGTTTGCCTAAAGCCTGTTATTTTACGCCTTAAACTGAATAAATATTAAATACAAAACGTTGTCATCTGGGTAAACACTTATGAAATAGCTGGAAAGAAATTGTGCACCTTTCTGTGAGTCCTGTGCTCACTAGCAGTGCAAGCGGGGTTATATGTCAGCACTATTATCACTGTGTAATCTGCGTCGTGACCCGCCCATCTCTGCAGGAATAGGAATGCTGTCAAGGGCTGACAAGCTTCTGAAAAGCTGCCAACCTGCAGGAGCTGTCAGTGCTAGAAGACACAGCCCCATGTGGGCCAAATAGATAAACATGTCAGATCCCCAACAGCAGCTTTGGAACAAGTTGTTTTCATCTGCACCAGTGTGTATTGGCACAGGGTCACAAATTATTGTTGCTTGGAGCATCCTTAGTTTGTAGTTGCTACTTTTTTTTTCTTTTTTTTTTTTTTTGGCATTACCAGGTGCAGCTGTCTTGTGACTTATACTTTAATGCCCTCTTGTACTGATTTTTATCTGTATTTCACAGTAAAAAATGCATATGCATATATATATATATATATATATCTCAGCTGGGCAAATGCTTATGAAATAGCTGCAAAGAAATTCCGCACCTGTCTATAACTTCAGTGCTCACCAGCAGTCCAGGTGGGGTTATATGTCAACACTATTATCACTGGAGATATTTGCAGCATGCCCCACCCATCTCTGCCAGAAGGGGACAATATATACAAATACATATGCATATTTATGTAAAACAGCACCCTTAACACATAGGAGTCAGATTTTACCTTCATTGCCCTGAGAAACCTCCTATCCGTCTACACAAGTGTCATCTCAGTTAGGAATGAATCCAGTGGGAATTTAGCCAGCTCTATGGAGAGGCTTTGGTTCTTGCCATCATGCGAGAGCCTCAGGAATACACACAGTCTGAGATGTTTATTGCAGCCTTGAAAAACAACAACAGTAAAGTTTGTTCTTCCTGACCAACTATGTCCTGCTAATTCTGTAACTCAAAAGGATTTAGCTTTCTGCCTGTCACCAAAAGCTGCAGACTGTCTGAGGGTGAAGCTTTCTTGACCTGTCAGAACAAAAAGGCTTGCCAGGAGACATCAACAAAGGCCAAAGTGGCACGTGAAAACCACTGGAGATATATTAAGTGGGAGCATGAGGACTGTGAAAGTCCAGAATAAGCCCAGTGGAACTGGAGGAGGATAGTCATTAGTCCATCTGGGATCACGTTAGTTTGTTCTCAGTCTCCGTGAGTAGAAAAAGTTCCAAGAAAAGAATTGAAGTGAGGCTGAGATTTGACAGGGACATGGTTTGACCCTCTGCACATGGGGAATGCTTTTGAAACAAAGGGAACTTTTCTGGGTGGTGCATTTCTTAGGATACTAATTTCCACCTATTTTAGAGTATTTCCAATCCTCCCAAAACTGATAGAAATAGACACCATCTTATCTATCATTTACAGTAAAACAAGACTGGTTTTACAGGGTATCCGTATAATTGGTGTCCTGTCCCCAAAGATGATCACAGTGGGCACTGAAGGAAGAGTGGTAGAAGAGGCTGAAACGATGCTTGGGTTAGGGACTGCCAGAGACAGAGGTGATAATGTTGTCCTTGCTAGCTCTTGAAGAGCTCTTACTATTGAGCTATTTAACTCTTGTTTTGAACCTCTGAAAACCTTTGGAGTCTGTAACATCTGACAGACTTAAATTTAGGCACCTGTGTAGACAAGGCGGAAGCTTTTCAACAGTGTTTACAGACACAGAACCAACAGACAGCAGCAAGATGTGAAGAAAGCAGTGTGTAACCAGAATGGAGCAATCCTAGGTGGAAGAGAGTGTCTCTGTTATTTCCTTTTGCATTGTTGCCATAAATTGTGTTTCCATAAACATCCGCCGTCATTTCTGTGTTTTGCCCGTGTGTTTAGGTATAAAGAACAGAATATCCTGCTCTCTGAAAACGCTTGCTCATACTGGGCTTTGACTTTTTCAAAGGTAGGATTTGTCTTCAGTCTGCAGGGATAAACATGTCAGGTGCCATGCCATTTACCCTAAAAATCCTGGTGTGTGGTTTCCTTTCAGGAGAAACAGACGGTAGTCAGAAGTCTACTGCAGTTACACTGTGGAAAACCAAGTGTCAAAACACTGCAGCCTTTCAAGATTTAATCCAGCATATATGAAATCAGCATTTGGTCCATTTTCTTTAAGCTTTCACAAATGCTCATAACAAACACATGAAAACGCACTTTTCAGAAAACCCTGAAGTACTGAAAGCACTGGCTGCTCCTGAAGTTGTGTTGCAGACTGGATCACAGTTTAAGCAGAGAACTGTGGCATGTGGAGATCTTGCTTTGTCTCAGGAAGATGTGATATAAAAAGCTCATTTGGCTCTAATAAGAGGTTTCACTCTAACAGCCACCTGCCAAATTTAAGCTACCAAAAGTCTGCAAATGTGTCATCCAAATGCACAACTGTTGTTTCCCTCTGACTTCCAGTGCATTTTACTCAGTGTGACAGCACTGTGACAATAAAGAACGCTGTGCAGCGGCACTGGCGCTTCCCACAGTGCTGTAAATCACTCGGAATCGATCCTCCTATCCTCTCTTCCCCTCTGCCCCCAGGCCATATCAAATTATATCTTTCAGAGATCCAGTTTTTTGCTACTTTGAAATAATTAGAGTTGGACATTCCAGTCAAATGTCTCCCTGGATGCATATTTCAGGTGTGGGAATTAGTGCATTAGATGTAGGAATACCTGTTGGAAGAAGGAAGGTCTGCGGCAGATACGAAAGTAAAAGAGATTTAAGGCTACATTCCTGGCTTTTAGGGATCTGTAAGTATTTCTGGGATAAAACTGTTAAAAAGAAACCTAGGTGAAAATTCTGGCTCTAAAGACAGTCTGTTTAGTTTTCAAATACAGGGAGAAATTCAGATAGGGCAACTTAGATGTATTCACTTCCTTTGCTGATGACTTTAAAATACTGAATTCCAGAGTACAGCAAGTACAGTGGGAGCTGGTTACAAGAACTGCTTAGGGTAACCTTCCTCTTAGGATTTGTGTATGAGAACAATCTCTCCAGTTCCCCAAGTTGTGGACTTCCCATACTGCACACATGAACACAACAGATGTGAGGTATTTAGAGAGCAACTGGTATACAGGCATGTTGTGCTAAAATCAGCTCATTTTCCCATTAATTAAAATGTTCTTTGTTTTCAGCAAAATAATACTAATAAAGCATGAAATTCTTTCCACCATTTGTTGGGAAATTCAATAAATTTCCCATGCCTTCAGTAATTTTCAGTGAAGTGACAGGGGTCAGTATACGGAAGTGACAAATGTCCAAGTTCTCAGGAAGTAATCCATGAACACCCACTCTTATGGCATTAGGCTGTGATATTTATGATATTGTCTTACACAACAGTGTGACAGTCTTATCTCTGGATCACTGTCATATCTTTTCTCAGTGCTCCTTGATCTTACTCTTTTCTTTGCTTTTCATTTTTTCAGGTATGAATTACTAAGCTCTTCAGGAAAAAAAAAAAAAAAAAAGCAAGTCACATTACTGTCGTTTTCCGGACTGTCACATATAGCAGGGCAATGGCAAGACTGGGCTTAGACTGCCTCCTGGTTTACCTTGGCATTTTTTGGATCATGTTGCCCTCTTTACGGCACCTGCTTTATGGTCACATTGGGATAAGTCATGAAACTTTTTTTTTTTTTTTTTTTAACTCAGAGAAGTAGTTTCTCATGGAGCAGAGTTTCTCAGGGGGAGTATATTGCATATTGCAGTGTGACAATAGGTTTACAGCTCAGTCTGGCTTTGTTCTTTGAAAGCTGTAGTTGGGACTACAGCTATGGGGAATTCACTCATAAGTTTAAGCTTCTGAGTTATAGTCTACATGATTCACAAAGCCTTACTGAGAAGTTTTCATGCCCAGGAAGCTGTGAATTTATTGCGTGCCTTACCTCAAGCATCAATATAACAAATACATAGTACATAGAATAAAACAAGGGAAGAAAGCAGGCTTTCTCTTGCTGCATGAAGTAGCTATTTTAAATCAGTGTGCTTTTCCCCTAAGTGCTTCTCTCACCTCTTATTCCTTTGAAATAGGAAGGAAGCAATCCTTTTCTTCACAGGACTCAAATTCAGTGAGTGAGTGTTACAAGACATGCTGGCCAGCTGACATCCTTCACTGCAGATATGGACACATCCTGCTGGTGCTACACGTACCACTAAAAAAACACTTTGGTGTTTCTGGTACCAGAGACTGTACTGATAGAGAAGTGCTGGAGCACGTGTGCAGCGTTAAGCATGTGAGAGGCTCCAGGGAAAGCCCAGGGCTGCTGAAAGCCATCGACCTCAATGAGACACTCAAGTGCTTGCTGCTGGCATAAGTGGGACTATCTTGGGGAAATGGAGCTGGAAGGAGTCACGTTGGTCAATTGGTCTCACTCCCTACTATCACTAGCAACTACCTCATGTAGCAGTTATTCCTTCTGTAACCTGGTTCAAATCTGCTGTAAGAGGCCTTGTGGGATACTTCGTGCAACCTCTTTAGCAAGATTGTTGCTATAGACCAGAAGCTTGTTATTCTGATGTTTCTTTTTTTTTTTTTTTTTTTTGTTAAAATCTACAATCTAGATTTATTTGTGACCAGTTTATACCCATTTCCTCTGACTGTTTGTAATTCTGGTCTTCAGAGCCCTTTGATTCTTCCTACATAATATTACCAATCTCCATTTGTGCTGGTGATGCTTCCCAACTTTGTGTCATCTGCACGTGTTGTTGAAGAATACTGGGTTTTTGCCAGGACTACTGAAGTATCTACAAAATAGAATGACCTCTGACTTTATTTCTTGATGAACTTCATTACCAACTTTCTACTGCAAGTTCTTTAATTATCAGATCATTTTTTTTCTTGTAATAATGCCTATTTTTGCCAGCTGAGATAATCAATTTCCGTGTGGCAGCTTCATAAATACTTAACTGGAGCCCTGATGAAGAGGAGCTCTGACACATTAATGCAGTATGTGATTCAGCTATCTTATTAAAGAAAAGCACAATATTAGAGTAGAACAATGGCTCTTTACCAAGTTATATTGTCTTTTGTATCATACTGCATTTTCATTGGAAACTTGAGTTATTCCTTCCCTAACTAAAATTTTATTTTGAAGCCTTACAAACAGATGAAATAAGACCAGCAGACATGTAATTTGCTTAGATATCTTGTGTTCCTCCTCTTTTGTATTGTGACAGTATATAATATTTTCCACTCCTTTGGTAAAGTCCTACACCATCCCAGGTTTAGTAAATTCATTAGAAATGGTTCTTGGACAAGTTGTACTTTGACACAACAGTTTCTTTGGAATCAGAGTTCACTGTTTTATTTTTGAGGCATCACTTCTCCTAAGGATTTATGGTCTAAGTGTTAGCCTAGGAACAAATTGGATAAAGAAAGATAGATGCAGAAAGATGAGGAAAATACTCGTTTGTAACCAGTATTGTTAATTCATGACAGATGGCAGCTGAAATGAAACTCTTAGAAGTGACTCTAGCTATTATTTATATTTACATATAATGATATATATAGCATCCGTGTATCAATTTATGGATGTAAATACTCTTTTTTTTAAAATTCGTTTTTCTCTTTTCATTCCTTTCTTACAGTAAAGATGCAGGTTTGGGGAAAGAAAAATATTACTTTTAGAAATTACTCTGCTCCTGATCTGAAAAGGACCTTTGTGGTTTTTAATGTTTTGTTTTAATCAGAAATCAATTTCCAACTACCCTTTAAAGTGATACCTTATCTGTCCTACACTTATGTACTACTTAATTTTGTACTCCTGGGAGGTTTTCTTTCACTCTGCTAGCAGAGAACTTATTAACTTGCATTTATTAGGAGATTTTAATTTCTTTCCTGTTGCTAATTTATGATAATATTTGTAGAATGATTTAAAAGTAATGGCATTTTTTTTTTTTATTGGGCTATAGAAGATAAAATCAGGAGATCATGACAGTAGCCAATGTTTGGAACTTTGATATGGATATTTTGCAATGAAAATAAACTGAAGATTAAGAGAATAATCTTATTGAAGAACATAGTTCATGTATTTCAACTAGTTACATTCTTGCCTTAAATTCGGTAACCCCACCTAGCTGTTCCAAGATTCCTCCAGACATTTCAGATAAAGATGCAAACATAAAATATATTATATGTATATAATTTGTAACTTGAAAAGATTATTGTTTTACATGTCAGTGGTGTTGTCACCATTATTATATATTGTTTGGTTATTCTTGGGTTTTTTGTCTTTCTTTGAGGTTTTACTTTTTGAGAAAATTAGGAAAAATAATTTGTTAAATAAGACGTTACCATTGTGAATTCAGCATGTAAACTGAAAAAAAAAAAAAAAAAGAGACAAAATGACCAGTTTCAAAGCATCAAACCATCTAAAAGCTCAGAGATTTTAAATATAAAAGAAACTATTAGAACATCTAGTCTTATGTGTTGCATATTGTGAGACTAAGTAACTTGTCTGAATAAAATATAATACTAAGACTTAATTTCACCCCCTACAGAAAAGTCTCTACAGATGCATGTAAAGAAGCTTATGCACATGAAAGTTCAGTGAGACTATTTTACACGTGTAAAGTTTCTTGTGTGTCAATGTTGGAGGGAATCAGACCAGTGGTACTGTTACACAGCCTGTGATGTAGTAAAAAAATAGGTGGATGTTTTCTTGCTCAGTGCACTGTCTCATTATTTATTATACAACCTTCTTGACCTATTACAATTTAGAACTCCCCCAGGTGCAATTGCAAATTGATTTTAAAGTTTGATCACTTAGCTTCATTTTTCAGTGTTTAATGTGGCCTTGTATAATGCTAAATACTGAGGTTGTTGAGTAGTCATAAAGTAAAACAATTGATTTTTTAATGATAATTGACTGTGGTCAATTATCATAAAAAAAGAGCTGTGTATGTCTCAGCCTTGTATGACAAATACAACTTTCCATGAAGGAATCTGTAGAAAAATTGAGGGTAGAGTCAAGTCCATTAATACATGCGGTGCCTTCAAGCAAATGTCTTCAAGTGTAACTGGGCCTCCCAAAGCAAAGGTCCAGTTCTTTGTAACTGACAAGGAGAGCTGGATGTTTTCAAAAGCCTACAGAGGGACATCTTGTCTACTTAACTGGATATCTAAACTTTTGCCAAAAATTTCCAAGAACCCTCGAAGACCTCTAGCCTGCTCTGTTACTGATACAGGGATCTTGGGCAGAATTGGGCATAAAGTTTATGTACAAGGGAACTGAAGACCAGATCTCAACATAAATCTCCTCGGACAAATGTATTTGGAGATCCATGATCTTATATTCCTCCAGCTGTTCATTTTCATCACCCTTTCTTTATCAGCACCTCTTAAGCCTCAGGTCTCCTCCTTAACCCAGTGGCACTTGTGCGAGACCAGTGCTACAAGCGAGAGTCATCCCTCTCTGCCCAGGCAGAGACCAGAGGAGTTCACTGGTGCTACCTTCAGCTCTTCCTGATGGCTTTGCAATGTTCCAAATACTTTCCTCTGTACTTTCTAGCATTGAATACTGTGTAATCCAGCCACGCTGGCACAGCTGAATTCAGATTGTGCTTTCATACCTGGATGCTATCACAACGTCGTTCTGAGAAAGTGCTCTGGGAAAGTAAATTTGTGCTCTGGTGCTGAGATGTTGTTATACTGCCTTATCTCTGACTTTAAGTAAATATTGCTGTAAGAGGTTAGGGTTTAAGTAACTTAAAATACATTATCTTTGCTGAGAGCTTCTAATCAGAAAGGTAACTGTAAATTCACTTGAGAGGAAATTAATTTCCTTGTGGAAAGCCAATGCATCCATTTTCACTGGGAAGAGAAGAGGGAGAAGTGAAATAAAAGGACTGTTTCCAGATTGAGACACTGACTGTCAATTTTGGACAGTGATGAAGCTGTTTGACATAGGGCACTCTTTCACTTTCCTTACCAGTGTGGGACTGAGCCTGTGTATGTGGGAAACCATGTCCTACAAAGTGCCAACAGCTGGGTGAGGGAAAAGGAAAAAAAAGCAGTTAATTCCTCTTGCATGTTGTTGAGTTGTACATCCTTCCTTGATGATGATTTTTTTTCTAATGCATGGTATAATAATTCTTTATTCCTAGGTATTTTATTATTTAAGATTTTATAAAGTGTGATTTGAGACTCAACATTTCTCTAAAGTATCTGTGACTACTAGTAATCTACATACTGGTTCCTGGGACTTGAGGCAATTTCCTGACCAATATTTGTTCATGAATTAGTGTGATCTGTTGGTTTTGTTATAATTAGTCACGAGAAATGGCTGCAGCTTTGTCTTGTCAAAATAAGACGGAAGAAAGATCCATGTTTAGCATGGTGATTCTGGAAGACTTCATATTTAGCTTCTATTTTGAGTTTAATAGAATCAAACATATATTGAATAGTATCATATTTTGACTGTTTAATTGAAATCAATGAGCCAGAACCTGAGCTGTTGTTTGTTGATATTTCTTTGCTAACACAATTGGGTTACAGTAACTGATAGTAATTTGTCATCTGTCTCCATCTACACCAAAACTTAGTTTACAGAATTCTGCAGTGTAGATGAAAGAAGGAAGAGAAACAGTAATAATATATGCTACCAATTATCTAAGGTACCTGATTCTCCTCTAAACTTCTATGTCATTTTTTCAGCAATCTCAGTTAGTGTTGATGAGTGACATTTTAAACCATGTGTTATTTCTGTCAAATGTGTTTTTTCTTCTACAAATTTCCTTTAAGCTACCTTTAATTAAAAAAAAAAAAAAAAACAAAAAAAAAAAACCAAACCTTTTTTTCATTTGAAAATTGGCAGTAACAGCTAAATATTTTTTTTATAATGGCTTTGCCAGGTTTACTGGACCAAATCCACAAATGTCATTTACTTTGTTTTGTAGTCAGTTCAGTTTCAAGATGATTTGGTTCATCATATCTTTGAGAAAAACATACAATTCATAATGGTGACAAGGCGTGCTGGCCAGATCAACTAAGTACTTTTTTTAAAGTATGTATAGCCAATGAAGAAATGAACAAAGAACAGGGGTTTGGATTTAAAGTCTCTTCACTTTTTGTAATGGAACTCTGTATTCATAGTCATGTTCATTTCAATGGACATAAATCAGTTTTAATTGTTCATTCAAGGAAATAGTTAAACTACAGTCACAGGGAAATTTATAATACTCATAATCTTTGTCTTATTTTAATTATGTTACAGATTTACTGGCCTGCAGCAAAAGAAAAGGTAGAATTATGCAAATTAGCTGGGAAAGATGCTCATGTAAGTATGGTATATATTTTTTTATTATTACTGAGAATATTGTATATCTGTGTATTTGTTTCTAAATGCAGAAAATGGGTTAGTAAGCTGTTGTTACACTTTTTTTCCTGAACTAATGAACTAAGTGTCTTTTTGTAACTTAAAAAATGTTACACTCACACTTTTTTATTTAAATATTAATGCTTCAAGAAAAAAATATTCAATATTGCAAGCAGCAATCATGCTAAGCCATCATTGTATGCAATAAATACAGTTGAGACGTAAATGGACTTTTTTCTGAAATGTATTCCAGGTGATACTCCCCTGGACTCCTTACTTTCCTATCAAACTGCTTCTTTTTTCTTGGGAATATCTTGAATGTAACTTCATTATAATTCATTAATGGAACAGAGTAGCAGAGCAGAGGACAAATTAACTTAATTTGCAGACAGCTGCAGTTAAGGTTGAAACAAAATCTCAGACTCATTAGCTTTTCCCTGGAACCAAAAATCTTCCTTAGGAAGTCTCTTTAGGAAATGTATTTGGGTGCATTCATATATAAAATAAAACTTTCATATCTCTTTTGCATAGCAGAGATTACATCATGTGTCTAGAGCCCACTATAAATGTAAACATTTCCTGGCTGTATAATAAAATTTCTTCCTTTTCTCTCCAGTAATTCCATGGTTTCTGTCCAGCTTGTCTGTTACCAAGGTGGACTCCACCTCAAAACACTCTCTCAGCTCTCTGCCTGAGGAATCCCTACTTTTTATCCTAACTCATTGCTACCCTTGTCTTTACAGCAGACAAAATCTAAACAACACCTCTGTTGAGCACTGGGAAAATTCTGATACTGGTCTATATGGAGGATCTGTGATGATTTATTTCTACACTGAGACAAAAGGAAAGAGACCAGAGAGGGAAATACTTGTTTTGAACATAGATCATAAATATCTCCTTTTCACTTCCTGCATTGTCTCTGCAGCTTGCCTCTCTCTGAGATGTAGGGTGGTAGCTTGAACATATCCATAGCTCTTGTGCATTATCTCCTAAGTACCTTGTGATATTTATTTCATTTTGGGGACAGCTGTAGCAAGTCTTTCCTACGACTCCAGGTAGCACCCCTGGAGTCAGCAGCAGCTGCCTCTGCTGCTTACCAGCAAGGACCAAGCCCAGCTCGAGCCAGGACTGACCTGAGCATCCTGTAGGATGCAGAAATGCCCAAATAAAAGCGACCAGTAGGATGTGGTTGGTGCAAAGAAAGTTCACTCATACACAAAACACACCGTTGCAAGTATGTTGAAGCCCTTCAGTCCACAACAGTGATTTCTATCATGTCATCTTTGGTGATAAAACTTGTGTAGAACCCTGAATTGGGAGCAAAGGCAGGAGCATTGGTAGCCAGAGTAACCCACTGGCTCTCTGACCTCTGCCCAGTTGTTGACAGGAGTTGTTTGTTACGACACAGGCTGAGCAGATACACTACAAACTGTATTGTTACCACATAGTTTCTCATGGCCGTAAGCATTATAGCAGAGTTAGGCTTGCAAGTCTGATTGATGAGCTGCCTAACAGATAGCCACTGCAAAATTGTACTGTTTAGTAAACAATCTCTGCTACAGGAGTTTTAAATACAGCAATACTATGTCTATAACCTAGAACAATGTATAATGTGAAAGAGAAGAATAAACATGAATATTAACATTTCTCTTTCTTTTCCTAATAGACAGAATGTGCCAATTTTATCAGGGTTCTTCAGCCCTACAACCGAACCCATGTTTATGTCTGTGGCACAGGAGCATTTCACCCTCTCTGTGGATACATCGAACTTGGAACTCACAAAGAGGTAATTTAATTTCCTCCCTACTCTGACATGTCAAGGAATAACCCTCATCTTGTTTAGCGTTCATCATAGATTGGAAAATACTGTGAGAGTGTGTAAAAAATGAACTGACAGCAGCTTGCGTAAATAAAAGGGTAAATGGTGGATTTTGCAGTTCAGACGGAAACTCGCATTCTCACATTTGAAATGTGCATATCGCTTTTGAACAAAGCACTTTCCTCAGTGACGCTTAATACACACAGTTCTCCACAATGACACTTTCATATGATTAACTAGGTGAAGAGAACCTTTAACCCAGATGTCTGTCTTTCTAGTAAGTCATTTCCCCACATAGTTTCTGCTTACGTACACACACACACATGCAGAGTTTAAGTTCTATTTTTTAATGTGTGTATACCCATGGTCCACAGAGGTGGCTTCCTATTCCTTGTGCATGACAGTAATACAGACCTTGTAAAGGGTGTCTGAGCCCGAGTCCAAGGACGGCATCTCAAGGCTTTGCAGATGGTTTTTGCAGTCCTGTCGCTAAGTAGATGTTGGGTATCCTCCATCACTAGTGGCGTATTCCTGAACTGGTTAGCAGCTGACTGGTCTTCATTTGCTGGTGACAAAGAAATCTCTGTCCTAAGTGGTAAATGTTTGAGACCTAACCCCCACAACAGAAGCATTTTGCTGTTATGTCAAGCAGCCACTTAGTACACAAGTCTCTTTTTAACTCCTGTACGTATAACACCTTGGCTATATTTATAACACTGGCTCTGTTCTCAGACAGTGTTGAGATGTGACCTGTCTGGCTGCTTGCCTGCAGTGCAGGCTTCTTATGCTGCTATAGAAATAGCTTTCTCTTTTCTTTGGGTCTCAGTGAAATTCTGGAATATTAGAAATTAAGTCTAATGATATGTTATTAAATGCTATAACCTGAAATACGTACACATTGGAGTTATTTGGACTTACAGAATAAAGGGCAGATGTTCACCAAAAAAAAAAAAAAAAAAAAGAAAAAAGAAAAACAAGAAAGAAAAAATCATTGTGCTTTCCCAGGCTGAGACCCATCATTATATTCCACACAATATGTTGGTCGATTGACCAGGCCAGAGGGGTTGTCTGTGTTAAAGAAAACTGAAGCTGCCTAAAATCTGCACAGTGTTGTTCGTTCCCTAATAAACCATTAATGCTCCTGGTATGGTTTGGTGCGTTCTGTATAATTGGGCTTGCAATGAAATAATTTTGTAGGCTTCTTTGCTTCATTACTTTAAATATTCCAGTTGAAGCAACTGAAATTTTAAATCCCCTATATCACGCTGATTCCTTAGCCTGAATGATCAAATACACAGCTGAATTAAACAGAGCAGCTCTCAGCAAGAGTACAAGTAAGGGTCTGGTTTACCTCTGGGTCATTAGCAAGATGCCTTATTCACTCTACCATTGCACCTTTAACTACTTCATTTGTGAAGGTTGTTTTCATCAGACTTTATGAAATTATGGATTTGGCTTGATTGTTCAGTCCGGCAGCCAGTCTAGACAAGGGGTCTGTCTCAATTAGATGTGACCAATTACCTTATGAGAGGAAATGGAAGAAGAATCCCGGTATTGCATTTCCTAATCCCCCTCACTGTCTCCCCGTCCTGCCTCTCCTGCATTTCCCCTGCTTGCTCAGCTGCAGTGGTAGGTTGGGCAGTGTTCAGCACTAACGCTTCTTCTGCTGGTGCGTCTCTTCTGCAACCTCCTTCTGAATTAACAGCTTTGAATGGCAGGAGGTGTATTTTCCCTTTCCTTCTTGGACCTAAAGCACCCTACAGCCACTGTCCTTGCCCTGCCTTTCCGGATAGACATGACATGGCAGGAGGGTGCTGAGGACAGACCCCTTGATGTGAATTTGACAGGCAGCTGAAAATGTCTGCTGGTTGTAGACAGGAGTCGTACATGGTAATTCAAAGCACTTTTATTGCAGATCCATTCTTTTAATTTTTTTTTCCCCCTTTTTTTTTTTTTTTTTTTAATCTCTGGGTTATAAGAATGAATAATGGATGTTTGATAATTAGCAACCTCTGCAGGAAGCTGTGGGATGCTTGGGAGAGCCAGGGCCTGAGATAGCCTGATGGAGGCTGTGAAACCAGCCAGCGCTCTTGCTGACCTTTAAGCGCTGCTGGTGGATCTTCCCAGTGGTCTGCTGGCCAGTGCCAGCACTGTGAAAACAGAGAGGAAAACAGTGTGGGTCAGGTGACTCAAAACCACAGCAGACACTGCTTTTGAAGCAGTACAAATCCCCAACGGGATCACACAATTAAAGGGGATTAAAGTCCTAGTCTTGCTATTGCTGAAGTCACTGCCAAAACTTCTCTTGGCCGGTGAAGAAGAGGCTTGGCCCGGTTGATGCTGTTAGCCACAGCTCTCCAAGGGATGCTCTTTTCTTTGAAAGCTTTGTCCAAAGTGAAAGTAGGAGGTTAATTCTGTGTGAATGCCTGGTAGTGTCCATTAGTTTGTCTGGGTGAAGTCTGAAATATTTGATGTTGATCTATAAAGCCCTCAGCCCCTTGAGGACTGCTGGACTTGCAGGCAGACTCTTTGCATGTGACATGGCAAGGGTCCTCTGAGCAGCTCAGAATTTTGCTGAGAGAAGAGAGAAGAATAGGACATTAACATAGCATTGTCAGCAGAAAAAAAAATGCTGAAATTTTAGTTTAGCTTTGTCCTTGATGTGCTCTGACCTGCTTCAGTAGCCTGAGAATTTGGTTTACCTGATATCCCACAAGTCAGATAACAAGGGTTGTTTTTTTATTATTATTATTTATATTTTATTATTAAATTCTGCTTTGTATCAGCCAGGATTGCTAGAGGAAATTGAATTTATGTTCATAGATTGGAATTGATTTTACTTTTCTCTTAAGGAGCTTAATTATTCAATATCCTGGGCTTTTGCCTTCTGAGCTTTTAGGAGAGACCTCAATGAAGTAGAAAGGTTTGGTCATTTATAATCTGATGTACGTTAAGGATGAAATGAATTAGTGTGTTGTGAAGTTTGATCCTATGTAGCCGTTGTCGGGCATACTTAACTGTTGTTTGTACTCTTCAGTCGTCTTGCAAGGAGGAGGTATAGAAACAAATAAAGTTACTTAAACCTTTTTTATGTAATTGTTTAAATCATAGAGGTGTTTTGCTTATTTTAAAACTAACTTCAAAAGTTATGTCTCTACATTAGATATTAATCCCACAATGATTTAATTCCTGATCACTAGTGTGATTTTAAATATCACTGCAGGTAGGAGAGGAGTACTGTTAACAGCACTTCCGTGGTCAATCTTCCCTCTGTAACAACAGCAGAATTCTGACAATCAAGTTTTTATATTTGCAAAGACTTCTCTTTGCTCCTCTGTGCAATCAATTTGCCTTCAGAAGGACTCACTACGTGTTTCAGGTTAATCACGCTTTCAGGAAACTAACGAAAGGAACAAATAAAAACATCTATTTTGGCAATTCAAAGCTACGGTAACCCTTCGAATTAGTGCTTACAATGATTGAGTTGTTGATTGCTCACTGGAAACATCAGAAATAGTTTTTAAATAATTTCTTTTCTTTATCTTCCTTTATGCCCTTGTGCTGTGACCCAGGAATTAATCACACTGTATTTGAGAACTGCAAGGAAGGATCTATTCTGATATCTCTTGTATCATTAGCCTTGTTAAAAATAACAAGAGAGAGCATATGCTGCTTTCATTTAAAAAGGGCTGAACTGTGTCTGCTGTGAACATTATTCAACAGTCCCTGGAGAAATTTAGGAGTCAGCCAGAATCCCTTCTGGGTCTCCTGTTGCAACACACTCTATCAGCACTTTCCCAAATGGAAGCCAGTGCCTTTTAAGTACAATCCAGCTTTTAATTTGAGTAGAAATGAACAATGCCTCTTTTTTTTTTCTGAAAATAATTGTATTATTTTAAGATTTGTGTTCCACTATAGAGTGAACAGGATATGTTAAAACAATGACGGAAAAAAATGCAAATACAAAACAGAGACACGGACTGTAAACATCAATTCTGAGATGACAGCTGTGTGATCTAATGCACCTTCACTCCATAGGTTAGCAGCACAGTTCGTCTGAATGAGTTTTTCTCTGCAGCCACCCCAGGATAATGAAAATGTGTTTATTCTCAGGAAACGGTATTTCGGTTGGATACTCAAAACTTGGAGTCTGGCAGGTTGAAATGCCCTTTCGATCCCCAGCAGCCGTTTGCCTCAGTGATGGCAGGTAAGGAACTATCAGAGCCAGGTGCTCCTCTCAGACATGTGATGGCTTCGTAATCCCACGTCTGGGGTCAGAAGCTCAGCAGATGGAGCTCCTCAGGTGTTAGTTGTGCTTCAGATACTGGTTTGTGCTCTTGGAGCTGAGGGAGCCTTCAGTCTGCAGACACCAGAGAGCTGGAAGTGCAGCCTCACAGAGATGTGTGAGCAGCTGTGAAGCCTCTGCCGAAGGCGGCTTCATCCTCACCCCGTCATTGCTGCTTTAAGACAAAAAAAAAATACAAAATCAAAACAGACCAACAGACAAGTTTTCAAGCGCTTCTGGGCCTCTTTCTGTAATTATCAATATGTTCTGCCCTTTGAAGTCTGCTGACATCCACTATTTCCATAAATACATTTTTGAGGTTTCTATTTACTTGAGTAGCCACTTCTGAAGCTGGGAGCCCAGGAACAAGATAGTGCAATCTGCCTCTGCGTGCATCGCGGCGCTGTGTGGTCTGACATTTGGTGCCGAGGAATGTCAGCTTGACCTCTGGATTTTGAATCACTATAAGAGCTACTTTTGTCATGGTTTGGTTCATAGCTTTGGACCATTTTCATTTAACTTGTCTGTCAAGCATATGAATACAAGATAAGAGTGAAGCACCATGACGTTTTCATTTACAGCCAAAGAGCAGTGGTGACAATGCTTTGAAGTATCAGTCACTCTGTGTTATAAAAAGAATATGACTAATGTTCAGTCTTTATTCTCAGATAATAAGATAGATGATTTGTGATTCTGACCCAACAGATGGGGCAGGACTTCCTTTATTAAAAACAATAGATTAAAGCCAGTGCTTAGTCTTCTCAGGGACCCCTAGTACTGTTTAATGACCATGAAGACTATTTTTAAAATGAGATTCTATAAACTTTAACTTTTTTCTTTCTTTTTTTTCTTTTTTCCTTTTTTTTTTTTTTTAAAAAATGCAATAGAACTCCATGATTTATTATAGCATTGGCTAATTTCAGTAGCTCTCTAGTGCTTTGACTGCTCTATTAAATCTTGTGAAATGAAGAAGCTGCTTGTTTTCACTAACTAAAACATGAACTTCGGTACATAAGCATTTTCAGGCTAGATAAAATTAATGGTCGGGGTATTTTAGTATCCCTTCTCTGACTGTGATGGTGTCAAGTGCTTTGCAATAGTGTACAAGAAGCATTGTAAAGAGTTATAGGCCTGACCAGAGACTACGTTCTTGGCTCATTTTTTTATGATTACTTTATTCCCAAAAGTCCTAGAAGAGCAGGATAGCTCATGGATAAGATACTGCACTGGGATGCAGGGGAGCTCAGTTCCTGCCTCTGCCACTGATGGGAGGACTAACCTTTGGCATGCCATTTCTCTCTGCCTAGTTTTGTTTATCTTCTAAATGGCAATAAAGGTTACTTGTACTCCTCAGAACACACTTTGTAAGCCGTTATACGTATATGAGTTAAATAATATTTTGTTATATTTTCACTTATGTATGTAGGTTAATACAACTGAGTAATTTTCATTCTTTGTAGAAATGCATAATCTCTCTTTGACTTCTACACCGCATTTCTTCCCAAGTAAATTCCACAGATAAATTTGAAAAGCTAGTGGTTTTGACTGAAAAATCACCTGCTTGTCATCCATCTGGCTTTACAAATTACCGCTCACCAAAACTGTCCTGGAAATGACTGGAACTTGGAATGAGTGATACCAAAAGCCAAGAGGAGTGCTGAAAATGCCTTGTCAGCAGAGCCTAAGCAAGGATGGAGAATTTCTGTTAGCCCTTCAGATTTATCGATCACAGAGTGCCTGTCAGTTAGCAAACACCAATTACCCTGCCCGTTCCTCATTATGACAAATACCTTTCAGAATGCACTAATGTTTCTTTACAAAGGCAACATGCTGTCTGAAAGATGGGCTTTCCAACACTGTCATGGAAGTCATACATAAGTAACAATAATAATGAGGAAAAGACAAAGCTGACGATAGATCTTTTTTTGGCCAAATAAAGTGCTTGTGGATCCTGGGTTGTGGGTTTGTTTTTTTTCTTTCCCCTTTGATCTTATTTTTTTAAGTGCATTTACATCTTTTGCAAATGAAAACACACAATACCTGTGCTGAATGGTATTTATTCTGCATTCAATCTCAACAAACAATTTCTCTCTAAAAGATCTTAGGAAATGTTT
The DNA here is from genome assembly GCF_000699245.1 of Pterocles gutturalis. Classification (NCBI taxonomy): domain Eukaryota; kingdom Metazoa; phylum Chordata; class Aves; order Pterocliformes; family Pteroclidae; genus Pterocles; species Pterocles gutturalis. The sequence continues at coordinate 43,183 of NW_010101251.1, forward strand.
CAACCCAGAGTACCACAAAACTTGGAGAAGGAACTCCCAGAAGGGGATTTTTGTGTATCATATAGCTTTTAAATTATTATCATTTAAAAACCTGAACTTTTTTTATTTTTACAAACTCTAGGGATTTATTGTTGCAAGTCATTAAACAAAAAAACCCAAGCTCCTCCAACCAGTAAAGCTCTCTTTTTATTTTGCAGAAAAAAAGAGAATTGTAAAATACATTATGTGGTACAAAAAAAAATTTGCAGTGATACTGTTTCTTTGCTTCTTTGTAGAAAAGTACCAAGATCTGAAGGAAAACAGAAAATGTTGTGCAATTCTTCAGGTTGTGAAGTTTTGCATTGCCCACAAATCCGGCAGAAGACTAGAGAGTAACTGCAATTGCAGCAAGCACACTGTACTCTATATTATAGATAAAATTTCCTTATGAGACAAATTCTGGCTGCCTTATTCAAGCAAGATGTTTCATTTATTTTAGTGAGACCACTTGCTATGTTAAAATTATCACGATTTGGGTCTGTAGCCATATTCCTACCATTAACATGTTACATATTGAGAAGAATTCCCATAGTGCCTAAATTCCTCTTCATGAATGAAGTGTTGGATGGAGATTCCTACACCAGGAAAGGGCCAAGCTGTGAAGTGCCTGTAGTGAAACATCCATCATGTTTACTAGCTCAAGCCCAGGAGCATCAAAGCCATTGGAGCTGTGGCAAGTCTGGGAGAGAAGAGCCAACTTGAATCGATAAATGGTCGTGTCCTCACCACGGCCCCCAGATCCATGGTCAGTGCTCACAGGGCAGGATGCTCAGAATAAATACACCTTTATACCCATAAGAGCCCAATAGCTGTTAAAACCTGGGGGATTTACTTTTCTGACTGCCTAAAATATCTGAAAATTAGACTTGGACTCATTTGCTTCTCAGACATATTACAAATATTACTCTAATTTAAATGTAAGTAACTTCACAGAACCCCAAATCCTATTGAAATATAAACCAATAATATTAAAAAAAATAGATTAGTTCATAGTCCAATTAAACACAGGTGTGGTTCACCCAACAAAACACAAATAATTTTAATTTTGTTTACCCCACAGCTGTAGAAATCCTATTTCTTTTTCATTTGCAGATGAGTATCTTTATGCTGGAACAGCTTCTGATTTCCTTGGCAAAGACACTGCTCTAACACGTTCTCTGGGCCCTTCTCACGATCACCATTACATCAGAACTGACATTTCTGAGCATTACTGGCTTACTGGTAAGATCCCAAACATATGCTGTTGTCATTTGCATTGTCCATGCCTCTCTGAAGTTAATAGGCCCTTTCTTATATAAATGTATGTCCAGTAACTATAAATATAGATATTGTATCATAGTATCTTTGGATTACGTAGGCTTTTTTATAAAAAAGCTCAGTGGAACAAAAATACACTTGAGAAAAGTCACAGAGGTGAAAATGCTAATTAAGGAAAGAGTAGGGGCGTAAGGCCTAATCACAAAAAAAGTCTTTGATCTATACATCTGTATATAGTCCTGTAATTTGAATCATATCATGACTTAAATGCTTCTATTTCCAGTCTTGTTGGAATATTTTTTTTTAAAACCTTTTTCCGATCACTTGTTAAAAGCTGTTCCCTACAGCATGTTGCAATGACAGACTAGAAATTCCACGTTTTTAGGTAGGAGGTCTCTTTTTTCTTTTCTTTTCCTTTTTTGAAGGGGAAAAATACCCTTTGTTGCTGTGAGGATCATTTTAAAACCACTAAGGGCATCCTAAAATAGCTTCCCAAGCAAAACTGGGCTTTTTCTTGCCTGTTAAAAAACATTCTGAGCTAGTAAACCCTCTAAAAAACTGGCTGCATTTACACCCAGCCAGTCTCAAACCACACACGGAGTAACATGGAAAACTTCACTCACAAGCTAACCCTGCTCAATTAAAGCATCCCCCTTTTAGCCATCAGCTGTCTTTAAAGATGTGGCAACACTGGCCCTGATTCAGGATGCCTGTGTAACTATTATGGGAGTATTGTAAAGCCAGGGACTGCTGACCACAGGGTTAAGTTGTCTTCCCAGCAGACAACTTCTGAGAGGGATAATTTTGCCTCTTAACTCTTTGAGACCTCAACAAGAGGAAGTGTTCTTTTTTCTATTTTTTTTTTTTCCTATTCCTCTTCTACCTTTTTCTAAGCTGTTGCTTTACATTCTGTCTAGATGTAACTCCACAACCTCAGAATTTATGCTGGGAGAGGAAGAGGAAAGAAGACTCTTAAAGTCATTTTACCTTTCCAAATAGGAGTAGCCCTTCTAACAGATAGGAAAATCTCACGTCCGACTTTGCTGACCCATCCCACTTTCATCTCCTGTGCTCAAAACCTTTCTTGTCCCACCTTTCCTGTCTCCTGTCTTCCATTTTCACACATCCCTTGTGCAATGTTGACCAGAAATGGGCTGTAAGACATGGAGCAGGATGGGTCCTTCCAGCAGGCAGGTCTCAAACTGTAACTCAACCATGAAACTGAATGTCCAGTTTGATCACTGTCAGCTTGCTGATGTTCAGCATGGAAAGATGGTTGAGGTAGCTGCTTTCCTAAGGGATGCTAAATATCCTAAAAAGAAAGATTTACTGCAGTTTGGTCCTCAGGAGCATCTGGTGTTACCATTAGTATAGATCCACCTTGATGAGCATTACAGGGTTCAATTCCTAGCCCAGAAGAACTTCTTGTTTAAATATCCAGTTCCAAACATTTCTTTATGCTATTAATATTCCTCCATGAGCAGTTTGAGGCAAGGGAACAGTACAAGAACACATGATAAACTAAAGGTTTGAGAACTGTTTATGTGTTTTAGTTTGGAGGCTGGATGGGGAGTGTCTGCCTTTCTTCTTTCGTTTAGATTGATTCATTTTTTATTCTGTTTTCACTTAAGGCATCTGTATTAGTGAAAGTTTTATAAGGAGAATAATATATTAATATGTTTCGGTTTGACAAATAACTTTAGTGTGCTAGACTGTGACATGAATGTTACCCCACACTGTATAAACACTGAAGACCCCACATATTCTTCAGGTTTACCTTGTTTCCAGACATATAAAAAACTACAGCCAGGTTCTGTCGAAGACTTCACATACACAATCCATGCAGTGTTATACTAAGAGGCATAGATATAAACTAGGTGCTTTTAATATTTTTCAAACAGTCCTTTTAAGGTTGGAGAAAATTTTAAGTGCAAGTCTAAATGACAGGATCATTTCTGCAGTCAGCCGTAGGGTAGCCAGTATTTTTCTAGTTTATTGTGTAACATTACCAATTGCATACATTTGTGCTTTCGACTCTGTTGGTATAAAGAAAATATTTACTCGATTTCAGGTTTAAAACTCCCATTTCACCTAAATCCCCTCTTCCCTAAATCTACCACCCATTCACCAAACATGTGTTAGACCTCCAGGAAAGGTTGTACATACTTGAGTAATTGTACAATTAGAAATAAATTATTTCCAGGCATGACTCATGTTTTACTTAGGATAAGCACAAAATGTATAACTTGTTTTTTTCCAGAGGGCTGAGGAAGTTTTGTTGTAATGCACCTTAATGGTTTTAAAGTTTTGTCTTATTCTGTTTCTGGAAACGAGATTATCCTTTCCTGGGGGAACGGAGGGAAAGACAAAGCACAAGGGAAAAATGCGTAGGATACCTTCCAGTTTCTTGCAGGGCATCTGTATCTTGACTAATTAAGACATGTCTTAATCTCAATGACTGAATAGCAGCTCCACAAAGGAGAAAGGGAGGAAGGCAGCTAATCTTTCCCATGACTCACGCTTGCACAGGCTTATACTCCTGCATGCGCTGGCACTGAAGCCAGAGGGGATGCTGCCTCTGCTCAGACTTCAGCCCTCCTCCTGCAGAGCTGAGGAATCAGGCACTGCCGCAGTCACTGACCGGAGCTGCCTCACCCGGGGCTGGGGCAGAGTATGAGGCACGTGGGGCTGGTGGCCCCACTCCGGATAGCAAAGCCGCCCATTGGAACTGTCTGCCCTGCTCCAGCCCAGCAGGCAGAGGAGGGTGTCCCGTGGTGGGATACCCAAGCCCTACGTACAGGCATGCACTAAACAGCTGCACATTCCTCCCTCCTTTACAGGAAGCCAAAGCCATAGTTGGAATGAGTGCTTCCCTCAATTGCATTTAGCCATTTTTTTTTTTTCATTGCAATTCAGTCTTCTTTTCCAGGGCAAAGACTCTCAGGCAATGACTTCTTTATATCCTGTGAACTTTGGATGGGATTCAGCTCACTTAGCTCTAAAAGGCAAAAGTTAGCATCCTGTCTGAGCTCAGTCATTCCGGTTGTCTCTGTCTGTAATTTACAGAGTGACTTGCCCCACCTATTGTAGGAATCTGTCTTAAAATAGGATTATTCATTGTCATTTTCTTCATTGTGTCCTTCCCTGAGAGAGGACCTGTATGAGTATAGGTGAGGAGCTTGACTTCTAGACAGTTAAAGGTAAATGAGGTGAGGACTATCTTTGCATTTTATCATGCCGCGTATTTCTTGAAGCCCAGCTACAAAGGGCTGCTGTGTCCCACTGGTTTGGGTTGCTTTTTCATTTCTTCGTGTTCTGGGATTTGCTACTCATTTGCTGTCCTCTTTTTCTGAACTTAATTAGTCTTACTTCTCTGTAGGGCTTACTAAGGTATGCATGGTTAAAGCAGACACAGGTGTAACACCTCTTTCCACTAGGCCACAAGAGTATGTTTAGAAAACCATGAGCAACACCTGAATTTATTGCACCATCTATAGTCAGAGCTCCTGATGCCTTTAACCCCCTGTTTGGTTACATACAATCTATCCATGAAATTAATATGTGGGAAAACCTCCTATTGAAGCAGTTCTGAGGGACAACAGTGTGTATGGGAAAACAAACAGTGGGTTAAAATCATCGTCATATAATTTGTTTCCCATGCAAAGAATCCAAAAACCTAATTCACACGCAGTTGGTTTAAACACACTTTTCTATGTTGTATTAATGGATTACAAAAGATGAGACAAACATCTCGCTTGCAGAACATAATGTGCTTTTCAGATCATGATCTCATTCATTAAATTGTTTTCAGTCTCTTTGTCTTCGTATCTTTTGCAGTATATTTTTGTTTGGATTTAACTTTCAACTTCAGAGTTTTTGATTGTGATTTAAAATCGTTAAATATTTGTGCTCCTTTAGTTTGTTAGAGATTCTTCTAAATCGGTTCCAGGAATTGGTATTGAGACATTTGTTTTTGCAATTGGCTTGCCAAGTAAAGCAATGAAATTTAATTTAAAAAAACATATATTCAGAGTTTTGTTCTGTGAATGTGGATTTAAAAAAAAAAATCGGTGTGAAATTCAAAAGAATGTTATAGAAGTATTTCACAGGCTTTCCTATTAAAAGCCTGTTTAGCTAACCGCATATTTAGGAAACCATAGTGGAAGCGTATTTATGCATTTATTCACGCTTAAAGATCTAATCTTCAAAGTGGCCTTATAGGCCCTGAGGGGTAATTGAATATTTTCTTTAGGCTCATTTTGAAATCCTAACTTAAATTTATAGAGCTTGATGCCTGCATCATTTCATTTTTCTACTGATGTCATTCTCTAGTGTCAGAAAGGTTTAAAAAGGAAGCAGCACTGTGGCTATTTTGACTCATAAATTTACTTTTCTGTCATGAAGGTGCACATTCAGCACTTAAACATGTCCCATTTTGTCTCAAGCTTTCGACTGTGAACTTTTGAATTAAGGACCTTCTTTTTGTCCTGTGTGTACTGTAGATTGATGGTGAAAATTCCTCAAGGTTACTATAAAGTAGCAATCATTAGAAAAAGGACAAATACATGAAGATTCATTAAAAGCTGACAATAGTATTCCCCACATATCATCAGTATGCTCTGTTTGCTCTGCCACCTTACACCATCCTCCTTAACATTTTCTACTGCAGCCTGCCTGCTTATGGGAGACAAAGGCTGTGTATTTTATTACTGAAAGAATGTATTTTAGAGTCAAGGGTCTCTTTGCACCGTATTTGTATAGCCACTTCTGTTTAAAGGAAAACATCATTGATCCGAGTGCCCTCAGACCGACTCATCTGTTGTAGCACATTGGGGAATGTCTTAAAAATCACTGACTCAAGTAACTGGTTCACTTGTGCGAGACAGTATTGTTGCCTGCTCTGCTGCAGTCAGGGGCCCCTGCAGATCATTTAAATTCTGATTTTAGTGCAAAATTTAAAAGAAAACAGAAAGAAAACAAAACAAAACAAACAGACCCCCCAAAAACCAAACAAATAAACAAACAAAAACCCAGCCAAATAAAAACCAACCCACAACTGGTGAACAGGGAGACCAGGAGCGGAGATCATGAAAAAGAGAGGCAAGGAAGACAGTCAAGGACATGTTCAGTTCTTGGCCCAATAAGTATGCCTATAGGATGCAGGCAGAGACAGCCAAAGCTTGCTCTGGAAGAGACCAGAAGTAATGCAAACGCTCAGCATGTCAAGGTAAGACATGCTGGAGCACTCCTGGCAAAAAGTGGATTTAAATAACCCAAACAGACCGTTACATTGATATAGTTCATCTGTTTTCATGCACAACAAGGAAAAGCGTCCTTAAGACTGGCCAGTCAGTTGTCTAGTTCACTGTGTTAACTTGGGTATCCCAGCATGGTACTGGATGGGATTTGGTAGATATAGTCAGTAAGATTGTCACAGCATAGATAGGTAGGAAACTTTTAACTTGTGAAAGCTGTCATTTATATTAAATTTTTTTGCAAGCTCTCTCTAGTAAACAGTAGTGTATTTCCGTACTCATAACTGCCACAATGTGTAATTAAATTAATTTAAATTCTCTCATGTGATTTTGGAAAATCTACTTAGCCTGATGTTGGTGGCAAAAGCATTAAGACAAATTTTTACAGGCAATATTTTGTAGTGAAAGTCATCCTGCTTTCAAACAGAGAGTGATAGCCAGTGCTGCATATTTATGCAAGTGGTATTAAGATATATATGCAAAAACCATGACAATAACACTAAATACTTCAGAATCAATTGTGACTTTCACTCAGAGTTAGTAAGAAATTAACCACTATGTGTCTACGTAGTGATATTTTTAATTCACTGGAAGATGCAAAATACAAACAGAAATTTATATTATTAATAAATATATTAAGTCTTCTCTTCATATTTTAAAACCTTCTTTTGGGAACTTCTAGGAGCAAAATTCATTGGAACTTTTCCCATCCCGGACACCTATAACCCAGATGATGACAAAATCTACTTCTTTTTCCGAGAAATATCACAAGACGGTGGCACGTCTGACAAGACAATCCTTTCCAGAGTTGGGAGAGTTTGTAAGGTGAGGACTTTATCTTCTTATTTTATTTAAAAACAAACAAAAAAAATTAAAAAAAAAGAAAAAAAAGAAATAAAAGTTTGTTTTCTTTCTGTGAGAAATCTGGTTTTCCCTTCAGATCAAAAGGAAATAGTGTTACCCAATGAGCCATCGTAGTATTTTTTTCTGAGAACAGATTATTAATGCTGTCTGAAGTTTACTCATCTGGAAAACAGACTTGATATGGACTACGTACTGCTTTTAGAAAATACACGGATAAATCATAATCCTGGATCTAAATGATAATGTATTGACGTTCAGATATGCAACAGTGACCTGCTTTGTTTCATAAGCTTTCAGTGAAGATTGACTTGTCCAAGTGAACACAATGGCAAGGCATTTGGGTTTTTGTGGAAAGTGTCCACTCGATGGAGGAATACACAAACGTATCCCTTCATCCTAGCTCAGTACATCTTTCCTGGGCATTACTGAGAGCTGGGATCAGTCATTTGTTTCTGCACATTCCTGATAATCGTCTGGAGTGAGGGAGGCTAAAAATATATACAGTTTCTGAGCTACACTCGCACTGGCCTGGAGGTTTTCTCCCCTGGGAAGAAGTGCGGTCCTTGGCATGTTGACCAGGTGGAACCAGACCCCATCTCCGCTGCAGCATAAAAAGTCTCATTCAGTTGATGCCTTTAAATGATTACTTCCTTCACTTTCTCTTTCATTGTGCTTGGTTTTGCTCCTCATGGAAGATTTTGGCCCTTACGGTATTCCTAATGCAGACTAGGATTTTAATGAGCTGCACTGTTTTTGAAGAAGCATTTCTGTCAAGGGCAGAAGCCTCCTCAAATGATAATGAGAAGATAAACTAATTCCTGTATATGAAGACAGCAGCCAGTGTGGAGCTTGCTGTTTAACAGTCTGCTGGTTTTGCTAATATATTCTTCTCACTACAGCAGAAGGGCCTACTGACTTCAGTGTCAAATTTACTTTCTGTCCACTCCTTTGTCCCATAATTCTGTAGGAACAGAAGCAGTGTAGGTGCTCCCATCCTGTCCTTAAGTCTTCAGTGAATCCAGGTACCCAGGAATCACTGACAAAAGTCAGGAAAATGGGACTCTAAAGTTGTCATCATATTAGTAAATATAAGCTTTGAGCAAATGTTTATCTCAGGTGATGAACTAGATATCACCAACAGCATCACAACCATCAGATGAGTAGGTACATTTCTTTGATATTTTGTTCAGAAGTCTTCCTTTACTTGCATTTTCAGAGTAATGTGACTCTGCTGGCAGTGAAGATTATCTTCTTAAGAAGCTTGAAAATTAGTAAACAAACAAGGAGTTTGTGGTTTGCAGTAAGATGTGTCTGGGAGAAGAGCACCAGACAGCTTACTGGACACACACTGAAAACCAAAGAGCAGACACGTGTGTGAATATGTAAATCTACAACTGTTCTGCAGCCCAGCAAACCCTAACAACTGAGATTTCAGTGACTGCAGCCATTTCACGCTTCTGTCCTTGACATAAAATGTTAAGACAGCAAAAAACTCATTCATAAATCAGTTCTCTAGTAGGTATTTAGCCAGACTAAAGAATGGATAATCTTTAGTTGGGTATTTCACAGCAGTGTGATTAATGGCAGAATGGAAACGCAAACATATATGATTTGCTGCTAGGCATGGCATTTGCTGATTATGAGAAAGCACTTAATGCATTAGGAGAAATTGGTAGACAACATTTTCAAGCCAAGGCACATGACAGATTGTAGTAAACTAAGATATATTAGCTAGAGATCTCCAGCATCCTTTACCTAGAGAAAAAAGCAGATAAGATATCATAAGGAAAGCAAAAGCGTTGTAAGGAAATCCTAACGACCGTGCGTAATCGTGGCTGAAATGAGACTGAATTTGTAGAGTAATCATGTTAAGGGGAGAAAGATGTCTTGAATTGTATTTTTAATAGTCAAAGCAAAACAATGGAAACTGATAAGGTGGTTATTATTAATCTTACTTTTGCACTGTCTTCTTAATTTACTGAGCACTTCCCAATGGGTGCAGAATTCTCTTGAAACTTCAGACTCCTTTATTTTTTACAATTGTCTTGATTACCTCCAAACAAAAAAAAAAATTATAATGCAAATTGTTTTAACGACAATAGAATTATTATGGATATTTAATATAAATTAAAATATGCAAATAGACTCCTCTGTTTACAGACTAAGATCCTCTGGATCTGTGCTCTGATATGAAATATGTTATGCTTAATTCTCTCTGATATGGGATTAACATCTTTGGCTGCAACAATTGCTAACATAACCATTTTTATTTGCACTGTTTCATTATTGTGACCTGTACTGCAAAAAGTTAAGCCTTTGCCTTCT